>NW_026858178.1:0-7010 GCF_026571515.1 Ruditapes philippinarum
ATTTAAGTGCAGAAAAGTTTATGTTTTTTTTTATAACTCTCTCTTGAGATTTCAGATATCCCCTTTACGGATTTTCATGTCGTCTAAGTTAATATTCACTCCTTTAAAATACTCACCATTGTAAATCATACGATTTGTTAAAAGTATCACAGATTCAAAACTTTTTTTCTTTTGCAAATTACAAAATTGAACTATTTATAAAAAGGCATTGAAGAAGATGAAAGTGTTACTGCAATTAAAGTATATTTACCCTTGGAAAATCACACATATTTCAGTAATTTCGACTCTGAAGCTAAGTTAAAGTTGCACCATTTTTAAAGTTCTATATATTTTCATCGCCTTCCGATTTTCAGTGTAAGAAACCATATAAATGGAACATCTAAAATGCACTTGGAGTTATATAAACTTCACTTCTCCTTTATGTTCAAAATTATATAGTATATGCTTGCTTTAAGTATTTGAAAGTAGTTACGCTTTCTTTTTGTTTCTTTTCTTTTCCTTGCATTGTTAATCTAAACACCAAATTATCATCTCTACAAATACCCGCAAAATACCAAGAAAAGTTCCATAAGGAGTTATTTATTTCATAACAATTTAACAGATTTTACATTTATCATCTTCCAGAACAATATTAAAAAAACTTCCCTTAGCTCTCGCTAAAAAGATCTGCATTTCGACAGAATTTGAATATTAAATACAGCAGGTGCCAATTGATTTATGGTAAATGTAAAACAGTTTCCCGTGTTTGAACTCGGTGTTGATTCAATATTTATCTGGTACTTCTGAACTGTTGATTTCAATATGTGTATATTTTAGATTGAAAACGTGTCTAAGGCAGGTGCTAGGGAACATAAAAGATGTTTCACATGTAATATATCATAAGCATACTCAATATTAACATGTTTATACATGATATAATATTTTCATTTCATCAAATAGAAACCTAGCACTGTTTGTTTGTTTGATTGGGTTTTTTATGTCATTGGGTTTTATGTCTTACCGACCAAGTCCAATTAAATGTTTCAAGGCTAAGCCTCGTTGTACTGACCAGAGTAGGTACAGTACCTAACCTAGCTAACATTGCCAAAGTCAGCTTATTTGTACCATTCAGTATTCACTGCAACAATTTGATTGGTTGACAATAATATTGTATATACCATGCAATAAGTACGAAAGATAGTAACTTAACTGTTAACTAAGATTACCGTAAATACCCATCCTATTACACAATAAAAAAAAACAACTACATAATGGTTTTCTTATTAAAATAAACGATTTGCGTCTAATAATAATGGGTATTCGAATCATTTCTTTACAGTTCCTATGATAGTGTTTACCAGTTCCTGGCTTTTTAAATTAGAACCAATATGTGTCAAGAGTATTCTATTTCTACTTTACAAAACATCCTACTTGATGATAATTGCAATTTCTGACATTAAACATTTAGTAAATAAACACAAAACACCTTTATACATGTATAGTTTTAATTTTTGTTTAAAAAGTTAGATTCGATATTATATCTACGTTACACCACATTGTCCGTGGGCTGTATTATTCCTCTGTAAAGTATAACAACAATGACCATTCAATAACGGTCTTTTCATAATCCATGCAATTTTATCACATTTCTAGCGATTGTGTTTCGGTTCAATTTTTTATACTATACAGTGCACATGTATAGAGATTTTGTGCTCTGTTATGTGCATATTATACATGTATTACACAGATCCTCTAATTGTTTTTGACAGGTCTATATTTTTCGGATAGACCTGTTTAAACAAAAGAAAGTCCGTTATGAGGTCTATCTTTTGCACGTGCACAGGTCTGTTCTAGTCAGACAGACCCAGTCATGAAAATCACGTGAAAAAATACCTACCTATGCCTGCGCAAAGAAAACATGAAATGCAAAATAAAATGTAAATGATCTGGATATTGTTCAACAATATTGACCTGGCACTTCATTAACTTTCGTAAAGGTCATTTGAGTAAATAAAATAGAAAGAAGTAAGAATCCCTAAAGAGTAAACACTGACCAGTATCTATCGAATATATCGATATATTTAACAGTCATTAGTGAGGTTTGATAGATTCTGTATTTATCTATTTTATGATCACATCCGTGTTATTTGTGCCGTGTGGCGGCTGTAAAAAGTCTCCCCGTACATTTAATCAATGATGTTATATTTTCGATCCTTGAAGATCATTCAGCACGACATTATTGTTGTGCTTGTGGTATTTTTAGTTTCAACTTTTCGGCATTTTCTAGTTGGGTGGTTCCAATATTCCTACTTGAATAATGTTGAATCACCCTTAGGATATGTTGCCTGCTTTTTAAATTTGTCTGTTGACGTCTTATCTGTGATACGCAGGCTTCATAACCTCTGATCCCCTTTCAAAATTCTATTTTATTTAGTTCCGCCCATTGTTTTCTCGTTTAGGGCACACGCTTTTTATCACTTGGGGACCATACGCCGCTTTTCATGGAATGGCATGGAAGTGTCACATTGAAGGTTCCATGATAACCGCCGTATGAACACATCTGCGGATGTTTCTAAATTCAAAATTTTACCATTTCATGTTTAAATGTTGAATTCTGCTTAAGCCGGTGCTAGGGGGCGTGGACGGTAACTTGCACTTTCCAGTACCGTCCATGAACAGGCTCAATCAAACCGAGCCTGCAACATTTTCAATTTTGCCGTGTTGGGCTTTCTTTAGGGATTCTGTATTTATCTATTTTATTTGGTGTATTGGTATAGATGTCGGACTACGGATCTGAAGGTCTCTGGTTAGATTCCTTACCATCAACAAATTGTGATATTTTTTTTTATTTACTTTGAAATCGTTTTACTTCGCCTGGTTTTAGAATACCTTCTAATTATGTGGTGTTTTCATACACAATTATATTTTTTATTTCATTACAGTATCTTTCAACGGTTCTCTTTGTGACATTATGCAATCGTATATGCTTTAGCGCCTACACGCTATAAAGGCAGTTATTAAAAAATATACACTGATAGTACACACAACAAAAAGGTGTGCAATAGTTTTAAGAGAATGGCAATTATAAAATTAAAAAAGAAAAGAAATAAATCGCTGAAATAGGATTTTAAACAGATCATAGGAATTCCTATGGGTACTAATTGTGCACCCCTGGTCGCCGATTTGTTTCTGTACTGCTATGAAAGAGACTTTATGTTGAGTCTCTCTGAAAATAAACAACAAGATGTTATAGTCGCATTTAATAATACTTCCAGATACCTTGATGATATTTTAAATTTAGATAATTCTTCTTTTGATCAAATGGTGTCTGACATTTATCCGCATGAACTACAACTTAATAAAACGAACTCTTGAAATTTTAGTACATCATTTTTGGATCTTCATATTACTATCAACAACAATTCTATTCACACGAGAATCTATGATAAAAGAGATGACTTTGACTTTTGTATAGTTAATTATCCACATTTAGATTGAGACGTACCCCATGCAACATCTTACGGGGTTTATGTTTCTCAGTTAATAAGATTCGCTAGAGCTTGTAGCAACGTAAAGGATTTCAACGAGCGGAATATTTTAATTACCAGCAAGCTTCTAAAACAGGGCTACCGCTATCATAAATTACGGAAATATTTTACTATATTTTACAATCGTAACTTTGATTTAATTTGTAAATTCAATAGTGATTTAAAAACTCTTCTGCGACAAGGGATTAGCCAGCCTGGGGTGAGTTACCAGAAGCATTCGTTAGAGTTACGATCATCGTTAAAATAGATAAATACAGAATCCCTAAAGAAAGCCCAACACGGCAAAATTGAAAATGTTGCAGGCTCGGTTTGATTGAGCCTGTTCATGGACGGTACTGGAAAGTGCAAAATATGAAAAACAAGATCAACAAGGAAAGGCGGCGTTCAATGAACGCAACCCCCATATGACCCAGCAACAAGAACCAATGGCAAGGAGCCCAGGCGGACCCCAAACATAAAAAGGACAGGGCAACGACACGTGAATCATTAAATGATAAATAATTTGTTACTGATTAGGAATTCAAAGAAAATAATAATAGGCCCACAAAGGGGAAGGGGACAGGAGACCGGGGGAAGGGGGGGGGGGGGTTAATCAAAGAAATAAAAACTAGAGGCAATGGGGAAGATACTTACCGTAGACGAGAAAACAACAAGGGACACAAGCAAAAGTGTCACCAAAACAGTATGAAACAACATAGACATACATCTGAGGAACACAGTGGGGCGCCGCCTTGGAACGGTCAGCAGCATAATAATGACTGCTGGGGAGTTTAAACCGGTTAATGGTGCACCAAACCTCGCTCTTAGTCCCACCATGTTCCTATAAACGAGACAGTGTAAATAAAATGAATCCCCGCCAAGTGAAATTCTAACAGTTGTCATGGTTACAAAAGGTTAAATAAGTAAAACACTAAAATGATCATGTAGAAACATATAAAAGTAAACCCAATGACCATAACAAAAGTACTCGATGTCCTAAAGGAAGACAGAGCAACAAGAAAATCACCTACAAGGGCCCGACGAAGCAAGGCAGAAGACGAACATTAAGACAATTCAGTCCCAAAGGGCTTTACGAACTATCCATACTCCAGTTACCGTCCACGCCCCCTAGCACCGGCTTAAAAAGCCTTGTTTAAGCTCTAGTTAGTTATTTACCCTCTAAAGCTGGGTTCCCACTGCCGATCAGATCAACTCAATTTACCGATCACCCAAATTCCCCGATCAGGCCGACCAAGCTCGACTAAAGGCGTATACACGACTTCTTCTCGACTCCTTCACGACGTCAACCCGACCACCTTTCCGATTTCCGCTCGATCATCCCGACCTTTACACGATCCCTACACGATCTCAACTCGACCTACTGGATCTCTGCTCGATCGGTGTCAGATCTTTCCCCGACCAGATCGTCATGGTCGTACTCGAGTCGTAGAAGGTCGTGAACAGTCGTGTACCAAAAATTTTAGAATAAAAACTTCAAACAGTGTTGATCATTATCACTTCATCTTGAAACTTCATAGTATATGTTGTGTCCGGCATAGTATAAATATTTATGGAGATTGAGCAGTTGCAGTTGTGGGCCAGATGGTTAGAGCTCCAGAGAGACAGGGCCATTGCTGTGCTAGAGTTGGAACAAGAGGAAGAGGCTGAGGGTCGTAGGCATAGACGTAGGCGACAAATGCGCAGGAAAATATGGATGAAGCAGTGGCTTGCACGACGACCACTGTATGGGCATTATGAGCAACTGCTACAGGAGCTAAACAGGGAGGACCCAAAAGGATACAAAAATTTCCTAAGGGTAGACGCTGATATGTTTGGGGAGCTTGTTGATCGCATATCACCCAGAATTCAGAAAAAGAACACCAATTTCAGGTAAATCATGGGTTCGATTCCCCATCATTTTCACGTATTTCTGAAATAATTAGTCATCGAATTACTTTTCCAACCATTTGACTTCTACAGCTCTGTGCAATTGTCACTAATATTTAAGAAATTTTAATACCGTTGTATCATAGTAGGCTAGTTATTACTTATCATTGTCCAATCTCTATTTCAGGGAAGCTCTGGAGCCTGGATTGAAGTTGGCGGTCACTCTTCGTCATCTCGCAACTGGAGCCTCGTATTCAGACTTGATGTACTCATTCCGAGTGGGAAGTAACATAATAAGTAAATTCGTCCCTGAAGTTTTGGATGCTATAATACAGGAGTACTCTGAAGAGGTGCTGCCAGCCGTCGTCACTGCTGAACAATGGCAGCAGATTGCAGATGACTTCCGAACCAAGTGGAATTTTCCTCATGTCTGCGGGGCTCTTGATGGTAAGCACGTGAGGATAAAGAACCCGAAGAACTCTGGGTCTCTGTTCTATAACTATAAAGGCTTCTTTTCCATAATACTACTCGCACTCGTAGACGCAAACTACAAATTCATCTGGGTAAGCGTTGGTGCTAATGGCAGTGCATCCGATGCCCAGCTATTCAATAACACTGAACTCAGAACCATGCTAGAAGAAAACAACCTTGGTTTGCCGGACCCTGATCCACTGCCTGGCGATGACATGAACACCCCATACTTCCTCATTGGAGATGACGCTTTCCCGTTGAGAACTTGGATGATGAAGCCATACTCCAGACGCAACTTGACCAACGAGGAGCGCATATTCAATTACAGGTTAGACAATCTTTTGAATTACTATTGGCAAAATAGCTATGCATTTAATCAGAAATTTATTCTTATAAACCATCACCATCCTTTCATTTTAGGTTGTCCAGGGCTAGACGAGTGGTAGAAAATGCCTTCGGTCTTCTCGCTATGCGGTTTCAGTGCCTACTTGGCTGCTTGAACCAGATGCCCGAAACCGTTGACTTGATTATCCTTGCATGTGTCACACTGCATAACCTTATCAGCATACGGTACCCTGCCATTGCAAGACTGGCCGTCGACCAAGAGGACGAGCATAACCATTTAGTACCTGGTGAATGGCGCCAAGGAAGACAGTTGGCTGATGGTGATCGGACCCATGGAAGAAATGTGGTGACATCCGCTGGGGTCAGTCAGAGGAACTACCTTAAACACTACTTCAACTCCCGAGCTGGTTCAGTTGAGTGGCAACAGAATATGATTTAGTGTGTTAGTTACTTTGGAGAGATATTTTAATGACGCTTGGCGTGTATAACCTATATGATGCGATTATGCACAAGTTAAGTAGTTATTAAAGTGATTTCCGATATGTTTAAGTATAGTAAAATAGATAAATATAGAATCCCTAAAGAAAGCCCAACACGGCAAAATTGAAAATGTTGCAGGCTCGGTTTGATTGAGCCTGTTCATGGACGGTACTGGAAAGTGCAAGTTACCGTCCACGCCCCCTAGCACCGGCTTAAGCAGAATTCAACATTTAAACGTGAAATAGTAAAATTTTGAATTTAGAAACATCCGCAGATGTGTTCATACGGCGGTTATCATGGAACCTTCAATGTGACACTTCC
>NW_026858179.1:0-6025 GCF_026571515.1 Ruditapes philippinarum
ATATACTCCACCGACGACGAAGGTAACCCGATGATTTTAGAAATTTTGATCCACCCCCTGAATATGGTTCTTGGGAAATATAGATACCAGTAGGGGGTTCAGAGACGTATGGTAATACGGAGGATTCTGGTGATATTCTTCCAAAATACGAGGAAGTCATGAACAACTTTGATGATATGGAATACTCACTCAAATTTGATAGATATAAATGTTGTGTTCTTTATTGAAGTTTTTATAAAAATGCTAATAAAGTTGGCTCTGAAGCATAAGATACATGGTCAAGTCAAAACTCCTCACAGTGATTACCCCTCACCTTGTCAGAATTGTAATCTGAATCCTCGCTGTAAAGGGGAGATCACTACAGGCGTAGAGATTGGGTCAAGGTATCCAACTGGAAGACTTCTGTGTTTTCTGGAGGAACCAGTCTTAAAAAGCCATTAGATCTAAAATAATATTTTAACGAGCTTATGCTGTTAAGAGCGTTTGCTAAAGTTTTGTATAAACGAAATGAAAAATGTTTATAGGATTTACTTAAAAGACGTTTTCTACGGTAGCGCCATTTTTAACAAAGACAAAGATGAAAAATTCATTCTAGAGCGGAGAATTTTCTGATTTTCACGATAATTAAAAGAGATTCATAATTTGAAGAAAAAAATGAAGGTCACCTTGCTGAATTGTAGGTGTCTGTCCTTGAATCTTATATATGTTCATAAACAGATTTATGTAAAAATCGTTCTTCTGTGGGAATCATCTTTAAACTTTGCACGATCAAAATTCTATGAAATGGTTGTTCTACTTCTCCATTTATGTTTCTGTAACAACTATAGCAAGACTTTACTATTTGAGCTCAATAAGCAGCTGTGTCAAATTCATTATAAAATCAAAATCCTTTAGTTGTATTTTGTGCGCGTGTGTTGATGATATATTGTCTTTTTCTTAGTGTAGAGAAAATTATTTTCTTTGAATTATAAAATAAAAAGACTTTTTTATTATAAAGGGGAACGAAATTGTACAGCTGATTAACTTATACATGTATATGATAACAGTAAAGTAGCATTGATAAATTTATAATAAGACAATCTTTACGTTCTGTTTGAATCATTCATTTTTATTCAAAGAAGTTGATGAGTTTAAGCCGGTGCTAGGGTGGTGAGAGATGTTGCTGTTTTACATTATCTCCTATACCGCTTATGAACAGACTCAATCAAACCGAGTCTGCATTGTTGCATTGTGTCAGGGGGATCATCCATCTTCCAGATTGTGTATCTATTTTCCGTTCTGTTATGAGAAGTTTCATAAACTTTTACAAAACTGCATCCCTTTAACTTTTTAGCTCACCTGAGCATGCTCAGGGTGAGCTTTTAGGGATCGATGATTGTCCGTCGTACGTCCGTCGTCCGTTCACATTTAGTTGTTAACACTCTAGCGGTCGCATTTTTGCCTCAATCATCATCAAACTTGGTCAGGATGCTTATCTAGTTGATAGCTCGGATGAGTTCGAACATGGGTCATCTCGGATGAGAAACTAGGTCACAAGAGCTAAAAATAGAAAAACCTTGTTAACACTCTAGAGGTCACATTTTTGCCTCAATCATCATCAAACTTGGTCAGGATGTTTGTCTAGGTGATAGCTCGGATGAGTTCGAACATGGGTCATCTCGGATGAAAAAGTAGGTCACCGGAGCTAAAAATAGAAAAACCTTGTTAACACTCCAGCGGTCACATTTTTGCATCAATCATCATCAAACTTGGTCAGGATGCTTATCTAGTTGATAGCTCGGATGAATTCGAACATGGGTCATCTCGGATGAAAAAGTAGGTCACCGGAGCTAAAAATAGAAAAACCTTGTTAACACTCTAGCGGTCACATTTTTGCATCAGTCATCATCAAACTTGGTCAAGATGCTTGTCTAGGTGAAAGCTCGCATGAGTTCGAACATGGGTCATCTCGGATTAAAAACTAGGTCACCGGAGCTAAAAATAGAAAAACCATGTTAACACTCTAGAGGTCACAATTTTGCCTCAATCATCATCAAACTTGGTCAGGATGTTTGTCTAGGTGATAGTTGGATATGTTTGAACATGGGTCATCTCGGATGAAAAAGGTCACCGGAGCTAAAAATAGAAAAACCTTGTTAACACTCTAGCGGTCACATTTTTGCATCAATCATCATCAAACTTGATCAAGATGCTTGTCTAGGTGATAGCTCGGATGAGTTCGAACATGGGTCATCTCGGATGAAAAAACTAGGTCACAGGAGCTAAAAATAGAAAAACCTTGTTAACACTCTAGTGGTCACAATTTTGACTCAATTGTCATCAAACTTGGTCAGGAAACTTGTCTAGGTCATTGCTGGGAATAAATCGAACATGGGTCATCTCGGATGAAAAACTAGGTCACAGGAGCTATAAATAGAAAAATCTTGTTAACACTCTAGTGGCTACTGTTGTGATCCAAATATTCTCTTAATTGGTCTGAAAGTTTGTTTTGATGATTTCTAAGTCAAGTTCGAACAATTGGGTCATCTTGGATGAAAAACTAGGTCACACCGCCCAAATATGGAAAAACCTTGTTAACATTCTAGTGGTCACATTTTCGACTCAATTATCACCAAAACTTGGTCAGGATGCTTGTCTAGGTAATTGCTTGGATGAGTTAGAAATCGCATGTGAAACTAGGTCACGGAGCTAAAAATAGAAAAAATCTTATTAACACTCTAGTTGCTACTGTTTTGATCCAAGTACCCTGGAAATTGGTCTGAAAGTTTGTTTTGATGATTTCTAGGTCAAGTTTGAATATGTGTCACCTGGGTAAAAAACTAGGTCGCACTGCTCAAATATGGATAATTCTTGTTAACACTGTAGTTGACTCACCTGTCATGAGACTTGGTCAGAATGGATGTCTAGGTAATAGTTTGGATGAGTTTGATAAGTCAGGTGAGCGATCTAGGGCCATCATGGCCCTCTTGTTTACAGAAACGATTTAAGTGTTTTAGTTTTACTGACGTTATATGTCACTTAATATCCAGAAATGTTTTATAATGATTTATATTTGTTATTTAGCATATTTATATTGCTATGTTTTTAATAAACATTGTTAAAACTGAATTTACTGGGTTTCTTTTTTTCTTTGAAATATATATTTCGAAAGCCCCGTCCCCGTTCTTTTATACATACTATATTATTATCATATATTCATAAAAAATATAAAATTTAAATCAATAAGAAGAGCAAAATTATTTGGAGTATTATAATATACATTGTATTCTTCTCCTGGTGTTTCAAAATGTATCTATGTATTTTATTAATCTTTTACACAAATATATAAAAGAAAAGTAATTTCCATTTTCATACTCCTTATGACAACAACGTGTTATGACGTCACAGTATGATGTGTAACAAATGCGTGATTTAAGGTAACAAAGGAAATCAGAAAAAAAATCCCAACCTACACACTAACACACATGTACACATAACTATCTTAAAAGATACTAAACCAGACTGACACTTTAACATCTTCATAAGTGGGTCGTTCTGACACTTAAATGGGACGTATCAACGGCATTTATTTCAAAGTAAAAAATGAAACAATTGTCAGTCTCTGATACTCTATAAGCCCATCCCCAGCAGTGAATTTACTTCCCTTTTATTAATACAACTTCTTAAAAGTGTCTCCTATTCTAATATATAAGTATACTTTGTCTCATCTGTAACTGAATGGTGTAACAAATCAATATAATCAGGCATACCAAAATAAATAAAAATATAACAAAACCATAGTTCCAGACCGCTACACAAAACCTTGTGATAAAAGTTAAAACAGGATACATACCGATTAGGACAAACGAGCGACAAGACAAACATTTCATTTGAGATTCCCCCATGACCCTGAGATCGATCACCGTGTCATCCTTTGTTAACTTGCCATAAAATTATTGTTCTAAATCATCGGTTCTAAGCGAAGACTGGATCAGTTGATATGCCCATTGTGTAATAAATGTAATAAAATTAAGATGAAAAGAATTTTGACAAATTAAGTGATAGAATTTGATATACGCGAGAGATTTGAGCTACTGTTGTAAAGTAGCTTTTAGGATTATTTCTCCCTGGCATTCATTCTAGTTATCAAGTTTGTGCTTTGATTTCGTATTAAATAGAAATAATATGTAATTCAGTTTTATTATCTATTAACAGGTGTAATAATGAGTGTTTCCTTTAATTGTTTGTTACTAATTAATTAGAGAGAAAATAATTTAACACAAGTGTCTGCAGTGTGTTGTAATGAATGAATGAATAACAAGACATAAACGATAGCATGAAAATATCCTTGTTACATTTAATTATTTGTTTAAAATGAATTGTTTGTCCGTATTTCATAAACCCTATTTAACCCGTGGGATCAGTGACTCGGTGACTTTGTCGCCTGTCTCTAATTCTAGGGATCATAAGTTCGAGCGACTCTGGGAACACATTTTTTATTTACAATTATTGCCGGAGGCGGACTACAGATATATAACATAAGATGGAAAATCATGTTTCACAATCTAGTTATAATAATTGTTCAAACATGCCTCCAGATGAGCGAGAAAAAAAACACCAAGAGAATAAATATTGAGAAAAAATTTACTAGTATATTAAGAGAGGTAAAAAGCTTCAAGATTCAAGTAATAATTTACATGTAACGTGCAATTTATGACTGATTTTGCAGTACTTATCAGATTTCTACTACGTGAACGCAATAAGGACTATTTGTTGCCTATTTTGACCTCTTATTTGGTAATTTGCTGGACTGTAAGCGTCTATTGCAAGTTATAAATTTCTTTCTTTGTTCACCTCACAATATTTTACTTCTATATACATGTTCACAATTTTGATGAGTATTAGCATTAGTATGGAGGCCTCTTTATTTAACTAAACACATAACAAAAGTTGTCTCTCACAAAGCAAGCATTATAATGTCTGAGATCTAGCTTGTAATATACTTTTTATTGATATCCAATGTGAGCCATGTTAATAGATACATCTTCATAACGCTTTCATTGCAGGATAGTTCCGTCATATCTCATTTCTCAAAATGTCTGAAAAACGTCCAGTTCCGAGAAAATACAGTCATAAACCCAAGAACAAATTTGCTGCTAATATGGTTATCAGGGATGTCATTAGTTTTGTTACAAATAGATTCGTGTTCAGTTAGCTCATTTCCCGTTTCGCGTGGAGCTAATATGTCATCTAGTATTAAATGTAATGGCGAGAAATGAGATAATTAGAATACGATTTTGTGACAAGTTTCGCGCCAGCCCGCGTCGCTTCCCGCCAAATAAATTCAATTAGACAGGAAATAAGCGAAATAGGATTTGAATAAGTGATCTCGGTTATGTGCAATTAATTTCTAAGTAGTTTTGATTGAATTTAACGCAATTTCTGAACATTCTTGGGACGTTTATTGGATTCGAAAGTTGTTCTTGATTATAAATTAGACACAATCAGAGTTTTATTTTCTCCCCACTTCAAACGCTTTAATGATAAATGCTAGAATCTCGAATTAACTAAGTTTAGTCGAGACATTGGTCTCGTGAAAATGTTGAAATTAGTTCCAATCAAAGATCAAGTCAGCGAAAGAACAAGACAGAGAAAATACACACAAATGCATGAAGTTAATGAAAAATCGTCCAAATATATTTTAAAATCACACACAGGTCTCTAAAAACATGACGTTGAAAAGGTTAGCACTCATTTATAATGTTTGTAAAGAATTGGACCGATTAAGTCAAAATATGTCTTAGTAAAAAACTAGACCTAGTTTTGATAAAAAAAAACACGAGTGCCTAAGTGAGATATTTCAAACGAACAACCGGTCTTCAATTTTCATTGATATTTTGCGAAGCGTTTACTTGTTTGGGACGGACTTCAATTAGGCTTTACATAGGACACCTAAAATACACGGTTTAGTGTATTCCAAATTAACGTTGTTTTTTTTTACATGAAAGGACTGTCCGTCCGCAAATTTCAATCGGATAAGTAACCC
>NW_026858180.1:0-17213 GCF_026571515.1 Ruditapes philippinarum
GCACACTGTCTAATGTTTGATAATTCTTTTGTATCCCCATACACTTGAACAATAATCTAGCACTGCACCACACAATTGTTTTAGAACAATTTTTCGAATGATTTAAAACCAATACCTTTACAATATACAAGTGATAAACAGAAAACGATACACAGGTTACACTGTAAAAAACACTGAAAGGTTTATTCCCTTCTGATGTCAATTATCCTCTTTTGTACATAGACCTAGAAAACCATGTTAGACAAAAATGCAAAAAAATGGCATTTTTCTTTTTTCCACATTTTTAAATATTCCTTTGGTACAAAAACTTAAAAAACTTGAGTAACAATGTGGTTAGCTATCATTCATTTTTTTTAATAATTATGTTTAAACAATTTTATGTGGAAAACAAGCATTACTTTGTGCAACATATTATACTATAAAAGAGATATATCTGTTTTGCATAAAATTAACAGCCATATTGGACACCATCTTGGATTCTGAAGAGAAATGAAAGCGAAATTTTGTAAGAATCAAATTTTTGAAAAGTATAAACTATATGCATGATTTGGTGAAAGTTTGAGGTCTGTACAAAAAATTGTAATGAATGCACTATTTTGTACGTTAATTTTATATGGCGGCCATTTTGAAAACGGCGGCCATCTTGAATGAGCAGAGATTTTTTTCCGTGCCACTTCACTTTTAAAATCTACATGGTATCAAAATTTATGAGTTAAAGCGTAAGACAGCCGCTTTAATAAATTGTGAAAATGAATTCGAACATTGGTACTTCTGAAAGGACTTTATCTCAGATCTTGAATTCATCTCAAGAAATGGAAAATGAGGATTTATTTCAAAACCCAGGTAACTCTCAGGTGGGGTATATGAACAATCTGGCGGATGAAATGGCGGGTAGCGGTCAGTGGTCAACAGTACAAAACAAAGGAAAACGTAAACGAACAAGATATGTTTGTAAAACATGTATGCCCCCTATCGGCAGCCAATTAGTCATATGATCAGGTTATTATGCATGACTTCTGACCCAGTGAACAAACAATTAATAAGGGTTATGTAGTCTCTACAAGTCATGACTAGTCACAAGGTAATAAGTATTGTGACCCCATAGGTTGTGTGCAGCAATTTAAGCTATTACAAATCTTACAAATAATATATTCATAAATTTTATTAATCATGTAGGCCTCATTAATGACGGCCAAGTTGATATATTACATAAGACCTTCAAATGTGTATACCAAAAGCATTTTTTAGTTTTATATAAAAGTATCAAACGAGGCAACTTGAGTTGTTGAGTTATTGGTCACAAACCATCATTTAGTACAAGGTCAATATGACACTTGACCCCAAAATCAATAGGGGTCATCTACTGGTCATGACCAATCATCATACCAAGTTTGAAGTTCCTAGGCCTAAGCATTCTTTAGTTATTGATCATAAACCATTTTTACCTACAAGGTCAACATGACCTTGACCTTTGACCCTTGATCCCAAAATCAATAGGGGTTATCTGCTGGTCATGACCAATCATCATACCAAGTTTGAAGTTTCCAGGCCTAAGCGTTCTTAAGTTATTGATTGGAAACTGTTTTCACCTACAAGGTTAATGTGACCCTGGCATTTGACCCCTAAATCAATAGGGGTTGTTTGCTGGTCATGACCAATCATCATACCAAGTTTGAAGTTCCTAGGCCTAAGCGTTCTTTAGTTATTGATCGGAAACCGTTTTTACCTACAAGGTCAATGTGACCTTGACCTTTGACCCTTGACCCCAAAATCAATAGGGGTCATCTGCTGGTCATGAAAAATCACCATACCAAGTTTGAAGTTCCTAGGCCTAAACATTCTTAAGTTATTGATCGGAAACCGTTTTTACCTACAAGGTCAATGTGACCTTGACCTTTGATCCCTTGACCCCAAAATCAATAGGGGTTGTCTGCTGGTCATGACCAATCACCATACAAAGTTTGAAGTTCCTAGGCCTAAGCGTTCTTAAGTTATTGATCGGAAACCATTTTTACCTACAAGGTCAATGTAACCTTGACCTTTGACCCCTTGACCCCAAAATCAATAGGGGTCATCTGCTGGTCATGACCAATCATCATACCAAATTTGAAGTTCTTAGGCCTACGCGTTCCTTATTTATTGATCGGAAACTGTTTTTACCTACAAGGCCAATGTGACCTTGACCTTTGACCCCTTGACCCCAAAATCAATAAGGGTCATCTGCTGGTCATGACCAATCACCATACCAAGTTTGAAGTTCCTAAGCATAAGCGTTCTTTAGTTATCACTCGGAAACCATTTGGTCTTCGGACCGACGGACCGACAAGTGCAAAGCAATATACCCCCTCTTCTACGTCATTTACAATAATCTTGTTTAGCATAAGTCATCCGTCTACATGTGCTTGGCTATTAATGTTGTTGCCTTTAGAATGTAAAAGGCTTGACATCATTGGCTGGGTTGCTATAAATTGGTCCTTACCGGTTAACGTTTTAGAGTTTGTGCTCATGATTTCATCCCAGCACGGAAACTCGTCTACCATGACCCTGTCATTTACAATAAGCACTGCTGGGTATTTTAATTGCACACGATTCGAACGGTTTTTACGGTACTCTTTGTACGCAGGCCAAAGTATTTTTTTCCTAGCAGTTCTTACTTCGGGTGGGTAATCTCTATCGACAGCATATTTTGTACCTGCAAGATTTCGTGCATTTCTCATGACAGTGTCGACATTGTGTGGATAACGGAATGTTACTATGATTGTACGCTTTTTCGCTGTATTATTATTACGGTAATTGTTCAATGTCCCAAGACGCTCAGCTGATTCAATACACAAATCATCATAGTCAATACACATTTTCTGGTTAAAGAAATCATTTAAGTCATCATATATTGCATCTCTGCCCGTGTATCTCTCCTCAAGGCCATAAATTATCACATTTTTTCTTCTGATTTTTGTTTCTAAATCGATAACTTTGTATGGAAGAGGTCTCAAATAGGTGTTATGTGTGTCGATTTGACTGTTTACATTTTGTATTTGACCCTGTAAATCTGTGATTTTCAAAATTGACGAATCTTGTCCCTTCTCTATATTAATCATTTTGTTAAATAGCACATTCAGCTTTTCGTCTAGGGTCATTGTTCATATGATTCAAAATTGACACTACCAGTATTTATTATGCCCCCACTTCAAAGAAGAGGGGGTATATTGCTTTGCACTTGTCGGTCCGTCGGTCCGAAGACCAAATGGTTTCCGAGTGATAACTAAAGAACGCTTAGGCCTAGGAACTTCAAACTTGGTATGGTGATTGGTCATGACCAGCAGATGACCCTTATTGATTTTGGGGTCAAGGGGTTAAAGGTCAAGGTCACATTGGCCTTGTAGGTAAAAACAGTTTCCGATCAATAAATAAGGAACGCGTAGGCCTAAGAACTTCAAATTTGGTATGATGATTGGTCATAACCAGCAGATGACCCCTATTGATTTTGGGGTCAAGGGGTCAAAGGTCAAGGTTACATTGACCTTGTAGGTAAAAATGGTTTCCGATCAATAACTAAAGAACGCTTATGCCTAGGAATTCAAACTTGGTATGGTGATTGGTCATGTCCAGCAGATGACCCCTATTGATTTTGGAGTCAAGGGGTTAAAGGTCAAGGTCACATTGACCCTGTAGGTAAAAATGGTTTCCGATCAATCACTTAAGAACGCTTAGGCCTAGGAACTTCAAACTTTGTATGGTGATTGGTCATGACCAGCAGACAACCCCTATTGATTTTGGGGTCAAGGGATCAAAGGTCAAGGTCACATTGACCTTGTAGGTAAAAACGGTTTCCGATCAATAACTTAAGAATGTTTAGGCCTAGGAACTTCAAACTTGGTATGGTGATTTTTCATGACCAGCAGATGACCCCTATTGATTTTGGGGTCAAGGGGTCAAAGGTCAAGGTCACATTGACCTTGTAGGTAAAAACGGTTTCCGATCAGTAACTAAAGAACGCTTAGGCCTAGGAACTTCAAACTTGGTATGATGATTGGTCATGACCAGCAAACAACCCCTATTGATTTAGGGGTCAAATGCCAGGGTCACATTAACCTTGTAGGTGAAAACAGTTTCCAATCAATAACTTAAGAACGCTTAGGCCTGGAAACTTCAAACTTGGTATGATGATTGGTCATGACCAGCAGATAACCCCTATTGATTTTGGGATCAAGGGTCAAAGGTCAAGGTCATGTTGACCTTGTAGGTAAAAACGGTTTATGATCAATAACTAAAGAATGCTTAGGCCTAGGAACTTCAAACTTGGTATGATGATTGGTCATGACCAGTAGATGACCCCTATTGATTTTGGGGTCAAGTGTCATATTGACCTTGTACTAAATGATGGTTTGTGACCAATAACTTAACAACTCAAGTTGCCTTGGTTGATTTTTTTTTATATTAAACTAAAAATGCTTTTGGTATACACATTTGAAGGTCTTATGTAATATAACAACTTGGCTGTCATTAATGAGGCCTACATGATTAATAAAATTTATGCATATATTATTTGTAAGATTTGTAATAGCTTAAATTGCTGCACACAACCTATGGGGTCACAATACTTATTACCTTGTGACTAGTCATGACCTGTAGAGACTACATAACCCTTATTAATTGTTTGTTCACTGGGTCAGAAGTCATGCATAATAACCTGATCATATGACTAATTGGCTGCCGATAGGGGGCATACATGTTTTACAAACATATCTTGTTCGTTTACGTTTTCCTTTGTTTTGTACTGTTGACCACTGACCGCTACCCGCCATTTCATCCGCCAGATTGTTCATATACCCCACCTGAGAGTTACCTGGGTTTTGAAATAAATCCTCATTTTCCATTTCTTGAGATGAATTCAAGATCTGAGATAAAGTCCTTTCAGAAGTACCAATGTTCGAATTCATTTTCACAATTTATTAAAGCGGCTGTCTTACGCTTTAACTCATAAATTTTGATACCATGTAGATTTTAAAAGTGAAGTGGCACAGAAAAAAATCTCTGCTCATTCAAGATGGCCGCCGTTTTCAAAATGGCCGCCATATAAAATTAACGTACAAAATAGTGCATTCATTACAATTTTTTGTACAGACCTCAAACTTTCACCAAAGCATGCATATAGTTTATACTTTTCAAAAATTTGATTCTTACAAAATTTCGCTTTCATTTCTCTTCAGAATCCAAGATGGTGTCCAATATGGCTGTTAATTTTATGCAAAACTGATATATCTCTTTTATAGTATAATATGTTGCACAAAGTATGCTTGTTTCCACATAAAATTGTTTAAACATAATTATTATAAAAAATGAAATGATAGCTTAACCACATTGTTACTCAAGTTTTTAAGTTTTTTGTACCAAAGGAATATTTAAAAATGTGGAAAAAAGAAAAATGCCATTTTTTTGCATTTTTGTCTAACATGGTTTTCTAGGTCTATGTACAAAAGAGGATAATTGACATCAGAAGGGAATAAACCTTTCAGTGTTTTTACAGTGTAACCTGTGTATCGTTTTCTGTTTATCACTTGTATATTGTAAAGGTATTGGTTTTAAATCATTCGAAAAATTGTTCTACAATTGTGTGGTGCCAGTGCTAGATTATTGTTCAAGTGTATGGGGATACAAAGAATATCAAACATTAGACAGTGTGCAAAATAGAGCTGTAAGATACTTTTTAGGATTACACAGATTCGCACCTGTAGCGGCCATTACAGGGGATATCGGGTGGTTACCAAGCAAATTCAGAAGGTGGATAAATATGCTACGCTATTGGAATAGATTAATGAACATGGACGACCAAAGACTACCTAAAAAAGTTTTCACTGCAGACTATAATATATGCCAAAGTAATTGGTCTAACGATATTAAACAAATAATGATATCGTTGGGTCTCAGTACCTATTTTACAGAAAAGAGACCAGTTGATTTAAAACTAGCAAATGAAAAAATATTAAGTCTGTTTAACGAACAATGGTATACCTCCGTACAAAATAGCCCAAAACTACGAACATATAAAATATTTAAAACAAATTTTAAAACCGAACAATACATAGTATCAAATTTAGAGAAGAATGAACGCTCGATGTTAGCACAGTTTCGGTGTGGGATTTTACCCTTAAGAGTAGAAACAGGACGTTTTATTGGTGAAAATGTAAACCAGAGAATATGTACATTCTGTGACCAAGAACAAATAGAAAATGAAACTCATTTTCTCGTAGAATGCACAAAATATGATAATATAAGACAGCAAGTGTTCGGGGATTTATTGTCAGATCCATCCTATATTAATAAAAATAAAGAAGATAGACTGAACTTTTTAGTAAATGAAAATGCTAGAAAAACAGCAAAATATATTGTGAAAGCTTTTATGTTTAGACGAAGCCTTATATACTCCTAGCGATTTGCACAGAACTTATATATGTGTATCACTTATATTTAATGCCATCAATTACTCATATATCTAATTGATTAATTTACTTGATAATTATTAAAGTGAAAATATACTATTCTATGTACATCGTCCATATATTTGAAATTGAACTTGTACTATTATGTTTAATATTTGAGAACTATACATAGATACTGTATTAAATGTCAACAGTGACTAATAGGCCCATGAGGCCGGGTGTTTTAAATACCTACATTTAAATATTTGTATATGATTATATTGTAAATAACACATGTCACTTTAATAAACAATTTACCTGTATCCTCCGTGTTATGTTGTTTTTGGTTGGTATTTGTCTAACTGTTGTGTCGTCGTTTGTTTGCCTATCTTTGGTAATGTTATAGTATAGTCTGTTTCGTAAGAGGGGTCACTGTAAGTTGAAAGGTTGTATGAATGTGTTCACTAATATTTCACGTGCATGACCCTAAAATCCCCGCGAAACATCTTCTTGCTTAAGTAAAATATTTCACTTCGCCATTTCCACATAGTACGAGTAACTGATAACATACTTTACAGTATAGTTGTTTGATATTACTTAATCGTTACTTAATATAGTTAACTTGAACATCGTTCATTGAAAGTTTTTGTATGCTGATCCTGGTAAGAATTAATATATTTCTAATGTTATATCATTTTCCATTGATGAATTGGATGAAATGTGTAATTGTATTATTTTGTAAATCAATTATTTGTAATTCCTTTGTATTTTGTTTGTAGGCTCGTTTTGTGTATGTCCTACAATAAAAAGATGAAATAGAAGCAAGTCTTCAATCTTTTATCCCCGGTTACTACAGATTAGAAACAAAAAGCAGGTACAGAACAAAGACTATCTATAGAATGTAGTATTCTAAAAAACCAGAAGTTTATAGTCGATGAAATAGAACAGATAATTATATAGATAGATAGATAGTTTTATTCTGGTAAAAAATACATGTCATAAAACAACTACAAATTCAATGTCAACATCAAGAGATACATGTAAACATGAAAGTGCATGTGTTGATGCCATATATTCAATACCAAGGATGACACAAAAAGAAGGCATAAGCCGACTTATTTCCATTGTGGTCCTTAGAATTGATCATATGACACCAGAAAGGCAAAATATTTACTAATTTTTAAGTATTGCACATAAATTATTCAATCACAATTTCTTATATCAGTTATTGCACATAAGTATTTCCATCACAAAATTTATCACACATGTATTATAATCATAATTATTATGACAGATATGTTTGACAATGAATAGGTACTACTAAAATATGCACTAAACATAAAAAAATATATAAATAAAAACTAGGTAAGATGACTAGATTAAAATGACTAAACAGATATTGATTGCATAAAATGTTCCTTAAGAGATTTTTTAAAATTATCACGACTTGCTATGAACCTAAGATGTGTTGGTAACCTGTTCCATTCCTGACAACCATTAAATACAAATGTTTTCTTACCGAAACCCTTAACTCTTGGAATATGGAAACCTGTAGAGTCAAAAGTCCTCATATGCAAAAGATATATTTTTTTATTCTTACACATTAATTTCGCAGCACTGATTTTAACTGAACCTAACTCAAATTATTTGTAACTTTGTAAAAGCAGGTAAAGATATGCACTAATGGCATATAACTTAAACCACGGGTATCAGGCTTCACGACAGAAAAAATATTTTGATTATCACGAAGCACCTTTTTCATATTGTTTGCTTTTGGTTTTTGGTTTTCAGATTTACTCTTTTTTTCATCGATTTTTCGTAATTATATTGTTTGGTCGAATGAAACGATTTAATAGCCATGTGGCAGTTTTTTTTTTATGAAATCGTTGTCGTTGTTTTTTTAACGTATGACATTATTTCTATAATTATAGTGACACCAAATAGTTCTTCAGAAGATAGAGCAAGCATTTCAGAAATATCATCAGCTTCTTTATTTAACACAATGTCAATATCGTTTGGTGTTTCTATTGTCAAAAGCTTTGAAAAAGATAACATTGTTTATCTAATTTATCTTCCCTGACATGAGTACAATATTTCTGTGCTTTATGTTGAAGGATTGTGTTTGCATTTATTATACATTTTGTTATGAGTCCTTTAAATGTTTATTTCTGATATTTGATATAAGTGACATCGGGCAATGGACATCCGAACACACGAGGCAAATATCGTCCACTTTCAAATATCAATACATTGTATATTAGATGTAAAACAAATCTAACATTTTTGCAACTACATTTAGTTATATATAGATCATTAGGATCGTCCGCTAACTCATTTCAACAATTTCATTTCAACCAAGACTTTAATATATATAATACGTTCTCCGTGTATTAATTATGTCTTTGCTAACTAACTCTACGTGTGTTTTATAATTTTGTTTAAAACGTCAATTACTTTATCTTGGGTACTTAAAAAGGTTCTATGTTCTATTGCTTCAGAACGCAAATAAGTTGCTCTGTACTTTTGTTGTTCACAGAAACAATTTAACATTTTAAGAAATACTCCTTTGCCTACAAAATATCTAGTTAAAGTGACATTATGCCCATCCAAGGGTATATAGTGAGTGAACGGGTGAAGATCAAAATAAGTTTTCATTTTGCCATAATTCCTTTTAATTTAATAGTTTAGTTCGCATAAACAATCAATAATGCACAGATCCAAACGAAACTTCTGTAAATATCCATTAGGATTTACCTATAACGCTTAGTTTATAAAAAGAGTGGGGCAGTCTTTTTAAATTTTAGGCAGATTTATAATTTTATCCTAAACATTTTCCAATATCAACTGTTGGTCATACACCATTTTGACAGTCAATCTTTTGAAATATAAAGTCAATTCAGTTCAACTTGACTATGAAAATATGAGCATAATGTCACTTTAAGAGTTTTAGATCATGGAAAAAGTATGTTATAATTTATCAATAAATCATCAATATCAATAAATTATCAATAGTCATACTACTTTATCATGTCGTGGTGGAAATAAGTTTAGATGAGACAATTCGTTACTTAATATTTTCACCACAAGAAAATGCCTCGTAAAAATTGAAAAAGAATATGTCATTGTAATACGTCAGTCCGTCAATCCGTCCGAAAACTTTAACATTGGCCATAACTTCCTTATTAGTAAACGGATTTGATTCATATTTGAACACAACATCCCTTAGCACAAGACCTTTCTACGGACCTGTATTTTCTTACCTTGACCCCTGAATGGCCTTTACCTTGAAGCTCAAATTGTCCAAAACATTTAATATTGGCTTTAATGTCCTGGCATAATGTTTAGACACAACACCTCTTTGGACAAGGCCTTCCAACTATCCTATATTCTTTTGACCTTGACCCCTGAATGACCTTCACCTTGAAGGTCAAATTGTCCAAAAACTTAAAAATTGGTCATAACTTCCTTATTAGTACATGTATACGGATTATACTCATATTTTGACACAACAACCCTTTAGGCAAGACCTTCAAACTGGTTTGTATTTTTTTACCTTGTACCCTGAATGACCTTCGAGAACATCCAAAAACTTTAACATTGGTCATAACTTCTTTATTAGTTAGTGGAATTAATTCATATTTGGACACAATGCCCCGTTGGACAAGACCTTCCAACTGACCCATATTTATTTCACCTTGACCTTGAATGACCTTCACATTGAAGATCTAATTGTCCAAAAACAAATAATCTATCTGGTCCATAAATCAAAGGACAAAGCACCATTTCGGGGGCATTGTCAACTTACCGTGACAGTTCTTGTTTTACATACCTTGGTCAGTCTTCAGCTCAGCATAAACACATGTATGTGTGTATAACACAGATTGTCAAATTGTTGCAATATTCATAAATTCCCCGTGATGTTCAGTCGTGCCACACTAGAGTATACAATATAAAATATCTGATTTACCTCCACTGATTAGTTCTTCTGTTAATCTGATGACTTGTGAATATGAAGAATAATTTTCAAAAAAAAAAAGAAGAAGAACGATTGCAAAGAAAAACTATTGTACAAAAACGTTTTGATTGCTTTTGGTAGATTGAAAATTGTATTCTCGCCATTTGAATTACATATTAAAACCATATACGCACTGCGCTTGTCTTGCTCACAACGAGGTTATGGTGCTCACAACGAGGATTAAAGCAAAAAAGGGTATATCTTCGTTTCTATGAAGACTTTCAGATAATAATTTACGCTGAAGACTTGTGGGCATCTGTTTTAGGTTAGAATGCACAAAACGTCACCAGAATCGACGTTTTCAATGTTAAATTAGGTCCAAAGAGAAGTAGTCTCCAGTTTTCCAGCTACCCCGAGTGACTGCGTCGCACAGTATTTCCATCAAATTGTCCACCAACAGGCAATATCTTTACATGTGCATACTCGGAAAACACATCGCTAGCTAACTGCATTCCGATATTTTTACATAAATGTCTGTAATCTTCAAAAATTATGAAAAACTCACCTTGTTTATCGTGTCACACGTCATAGATGGGTGCTCACAACGAGGAACGGAAGTTGCTCACAACATTTTTACCGATGGACATTTTTCACTCGTTGTGAGTTAAACGGGCGTGCATTTGGTATAAACTTTATCAATTGGGACTTCGTGGTAGGCTTTATAATGTTATTAAATGTCTTTACAGCTGTGTCACATCTAGAGTAAGATTAAATAATAATGTAGGAGAAATATCTTCAAAAGACGAATTACAGGATAATCATAATATTTTGCATAAGTATTGTAATCGTTGTAATAAGGCTAAAACAAAAGTAATTGTTTTCAGGAAAGGGGACCGCACTTAACTTTTATTATGATGGATATCCTTTAGAAATAGTTAACAAATTTTCATATCTAGGTTTTGTTTTTACAAATGGTGGTTCTTTTAGTGAGACTCATAAAACTTTATCCGGTCAAGCACAGAAAGCGATTTTTAGGTTAAGAAAGTATCTGTACAAATGCACTAATATTACAATTGAACACACTTTAGAATTATTTGACAAATTAGTTAAACCGATTCTTTTTTACGGTTCGGGGGTATGGGGTTTCACTAAAGCTCCACAAATAGAAAGAATTCATACTCTCTTTTGTAAATATATTCTTTACGTTAAAAACTTCTACTCAAAATGATTTTATCTATGGTGAACTTGGTAGAACGGATCTTTATTCACAGCGTATTTTTTAAATAATTAAATATTGGTTGGAAGTTACAAGTAGTTTTGAACGAAAATATATCAAATTGATTTACTTGCAAATGTTAAGTGACATAGATAAAAAAACCAGGGTAATAAACTGGGCATCTCAATTCAGAGACGTTTTAGGAAATTAGGATTTTTCGAAGTTTGGCTAGCTCAGGGTGTTGGTAACCAAACATAGTTTTTATCTAAGCTAAAACAAAGAATTTCAGATGTTTTTAATCAAGAATGGACAAGTCGTATAAATTTATCATCAAGAGCAAGATTTTATAGAGTATTTGCAAAATTTGAATATAGCTAAAAAATGTTAATATAAGTAAATACTTGACAGCTTTAACCAGATTAAGACTGTCAACTCACCATTTAAGCGTTGAAACTGGCAGATGGGGTAACATTTCCTTAAGCGACAGATTATGTCACGCATGTCAAAAAATAGAGGACGAATTTCACTTATTGTTTGAATGTAAATTGTATAATTCTATTAGGAAGCGATATATCAATCAATATTACGTAATAAACCCAAATATGTATAAAACTGCAGAACTGTTTAACTCTCATTCAGTGCAAATTGTAAGAAATTTAGCAATGTTTGTCTATAAAGCTTTCGAGATTAGAAAAGAATCTACATTGCAATCTTCGAGAGTAATATATATTTATATACTGTAAGACTCTAAAGTTCTTTTCTGAATTTTCATATATTCCTCTTTACATGTAAAACATTTTCCTATTTTCAAACTGTATTTGATACCTTATAAATGTTCAATATGTTGTATCATGTTCGTTATATTCTTTTTTTCTTGTTCTTTTCATCGTGTTTTTATTATCCTTTTGTTAAACCAATCCATGTTATTTTATTGTAGCAAAAAACTAAAGGTAACAAATCTTGATTATCGTTTACATCATAATTGACATGGTTATTTCCCTTGTATGCGTCATACTCGTCTTTCGATGCAAGGCAATTTGTCAAATACTAAAGTGCATATTTGTATGTGTGTCTAAATCTGACATATTCATATCTGACATAAAAACATGTCATGCTTAGTTAAATAATGGTCTTGTAATTTCATTGTCGATACAAGGCATTATGTTACAAATATGTTTATGTATACATTTTTAGGAGGTTAGTATACCAAACATTATAAATATTTTTATATGAGCATATTATGATAAAACAAGTAAACATTTATAACCATTGACGTTTAGTAAAAAGAACACATACAGAGCAAGGTAATAAACCAAATAATCAAAGAGAAAAATATGCATGAAATTATAATTGATATGAATTAAAATGTAACTGAAATCATATAGTTCTGATAATATATGAATGTAACAATATGTTCCGTCATTGTATTGTAATGTATTGTGTAATGTATTGTATTACTGAGAATGTTGTAATTCTATTTTGTGTACTGTTGTTGTTTACATGTGGATTTTGAAATAAAATTCTTCTTCTTCTATATATATAAAGATAGTTTCCTGAAAGTTCATGCTTGTATCACAATTTGCACTATTTTGACAGCAGAGACCTTATTTTACGCCCCACTAAACATACTTCTAGAAACTAGAACGATCAATATTATATTCATCTAATATATCCTTTCAGTGACAGCGCTCAATGTTAGTCTCAAATAATTGAAGTCATCATTAATTTCTATAACCGTTAATCATTATAAACGAAATGTTCATTTCTTTTACCGACCCTGGTTTTCTATAAACAACCACCTTGTTTTTGCAGTGTTTACCTTTAACCCCCATTTGTTACAATATTTTGTTGTTGGTGGTTTTTTTGCTTTTTTTAGGGGATGGGGTGGGGGTATGTACAAAATGATTGTATTTTACTTAAGAAATTAAAATGATTAAGATTCTATATTTGCAAATACCAACGACAAAGATTTTATAGGCACGTTATGCATTATTCTTTTATAATTCTTTAGAAATGTAAGTCAATAATGTATAGTATAGTATATATTAAGATATGTATCAACTATTTAAAAATGCTAAACAAGTAGTTTTTGACTTCCATATAAAATGATAATGTACTATGATTTCATCCTTTGCAGAAAAATGATAGTTCATGTATGTGGCAAAAGAGCATTTTTTGAACGGTAACAAGATACCAAGAATTGAAAAATTCTGATTCATAATGGGCCTTTAAAACTTTTATTAGATGATTAAGAAAAGAAAACATAACTGTGTATTGAAAATATTTTCGTTGACATAAAAATAGGATCCTACTTTCAAAATAAAGTTTAATTAATTTAATGTATTTTTTTTGCCTGCAGAAGCCTTTCACTACTTTCTTTAGCTCCCTTTTTCGTCCTGTTTTTCAGGTTTTCCCAACATTTTTTTTTGCTATTCTGGCATTTACTACTTGAAAATTATTAAATTCTCTTTAAATTTCTCCTCATGTTTTTATCGAACATTTTTTTTCTTAAACTTTTAGATTTTTTAAAATTAATTTTTTTAACAATTTTTTTCCAATTCCGTGAAATACACTCTTTTACAGGACATGGTTACACTTTTGCCATGTATATTTAGTGGTGTTATGCAAAAAAAACATTTTAAATTTACGTCCGATAAAATCAAAGCATGGAGAGAAACTGAAAGAGAATTTGATACTTTTCAAAGAGTAAAACCTGAAATAACGAACGATAAAAGGAAAATTATCTTATAACATATATTTTTAACAAGACTGCAGTTTTATTTAAATTTTTGTCGTTTGTATTTGCAATTATCACTTCTTAACTTTTTTAAATTCTCAACTTACCCTAATTTACTCGAAACTGACTTTATAATCTGAATACCACTTTACTGAAAAGTCGAGGACTGTCTTCACCGTTATGCAATTATATGGGAATACTCAATGAGATTGTGTTGAAGTACCGATTCTGGATACGCTTAGATATCAAATCATGATTTCCTTGGTTCAATAATAAATCGTCAAAATCGGGCAGTTTGGCAACAAATGATACCCGGAACTCATGTGAATTCATGCTATTGTGTTCGAGGTCCTTATCGGAAGACTGCGATTAATTAATTGTTACATGTTTTGCCCTTTAAGGCCCCGTAAATGGTTCGGTCAGGACAATAACACTCAATATATGGTAAAAATACAATCACATACAATATTATCTGGGTTAAACTTTACTTTGTGATTATAATCGCCTGACAATAGCTTCCAGACTGCTCGTTTTCATATATAATTTGTAGTAAATCAAATAAGTTCTAACGATATCTGATTTTATGTATATAACTAAACCACTGATACACCTTTTAGTATTTTTATCTTAATTTACTGTAATAATTATAACAATGATAATCTGGTAACTCGATTTGGCTATTTTATACTGGTCCAATATTCAATCATAATATTACTCATCACTATTCAATCATTAACAGACTAACTCCATCCTCCGCACTTTCCTTGTAATCCCTCACTTGCACACCATCTATGTGCAATGTGCCAGATGATATCCAGGCCTTCTTGTTTCTCTTGTGGGTTGCATTCATTTAAGGTATTACTTTTTTCCCTATGTCTATTGTTTCTGGTGGGAATAGCTCATTTATATAATAATTAGAACATTTGAATGTTTTGCATTGCCTTCTGATGTATTCTCAATCTTTAGATAAAGTAAATTTATAATTTTACTAACCACAATTCTGGTTAAGGAATGTCCTTGTTTTGGAGGGCCAAGTCTCTGGGCTCTATCGATGCCTATGTTTTTGATTTTATCGCTGCTTATTTTCAGCTCCTTACCCATGTAATTACGAAGTTTGCTCCCCGTTTCTTTCGGTCTTTCATTATGATGTTCGGCCTTGTTTGAGAAGATAAGGTTATTCCTTATCGACAATGATTTCATTTATGTCAGCGATTCTTATATGTTTCCTTCCCTGTCAATCAAAGCATTGATTAATATCATTGCCTGAGTTGTCTTCAAATACTAGGTTTTCAGGTCTAACATTAACGTGGTCTTTCCGTTCTTTTCAGTGCTTACATCATTTAACGTAGAGTGCAGACCGGCGGGCTAAGGGATATCTCTAACATTACATTACAAATGCGCGGTTATGATCAGAATTTTGTTCTCTAAACGGATATTTTTACATTGAATGCGTTAAGGCATTTGACATTAGTACAAGTATTAAAGTGCATGAGCATTAAAGTGCATGAGCATTTTTCTAAGGTTCAGCTATATATTGATTATGTTATGTTATGATGGAATTCGTATTATGTTGTTGATGTGATTTTTTTTTATTTTTGAGAAATGTCACATCTTACATTTGCACCTTTTACGGCTGTTAATAGAATTTTGAAACATGTAATACTACCGTATAATACCCTTGCAAAATAGCTGGAAATATACCAATGTGATAAGAGAAAATGTTAATTGTGTGAATTAGTTGTTCACAAATAATTTATTCGAGGCTCTGAATTTATAAAAGTTCGTTCAATTTGCAATTTTAAATGTTAATTTTGTTTACGAAAACAAAACAACATGTTATGTTACCATGTAGCAGTTATATATCTTGGTAGTACATTATTTTATTTTGAAATTTATAAATTCTTACATAATTATATCAAACCATATCATATTCTTGTGTAAATAGTCATTCTATACACATGTCTATAAGTATCTTATACACCAAGTCATATGTATATAATAAAACGAACGGACTTAAAATTATATTTATCCTCTCCAATGTTTACACGATCTTAAAGACCGTCCCTCCCCCATCCCAATTACACTTTAATATCACTTAATGAAAACAGTACATATGATTTGCTCGGATAAAGATATTTTCTGTATAAATTTTTATGCTGGTTTTATTACATGTACTGGCAGTCGGACATTGTCCCCAAAAACATGTCAAGTCTGAAAATGTTGGATCTTATTTCACAGGAGCATGATCTATATTGCTTCTGCAGAGATCCACTTGGCAATGATATATGTCTAAATCTGAGCTCTTGGACATATACGTTCACACAAGATTATCTAAATTTGTTTTTATATACTAAATAACCCTTAGACAGCTTATAACACCAGGCACATAACATCTTTGTTGAATTGAAATTGTTGAAATGAATTAGCAGACGACCCAAATGATTTATATAACTAAATGTAGTTGCATTAATGTTAGATTTTTTTCACATCTAATTTACAATTTGTTGATATTTGAAAGTGAACGATATTTGCCTCGTGTGTTCGGATGTCCATTGCCCGATGTCACTTACATCAAATATCAGAAACAAACTTTAAAATGACTCATCACAAAATGTATAATAAATTCAAACACAATCCTTCAACATAAAGCACAGGAATATTGTACTCATGTCAGGGAAAATAAATTAGGTAAACTATGTTATATTATTAAAAGCTTTTGACAATAGAAACACCAAACGATATTGGCATTGGGTTAAAAAAAGAAACCGATGATATTTACAAAATGCTTGTTCTATCTTCCGAAGAACTATTTGGTGTCACTATATAATTATAAAAGTAATGTCATACGTTATAAAAAACAACGACAACGGTTAAATAAGAAACGAA
>NW_026858181.1:0-85075 GCF_026571515.1 Ruditapes philippinarum
TTTTTATCAAGAAATTCAGGTAAGTTCAAAAATCAAAAACAAATGATTTGTTAATGCAATCTATTTCTCCTTCATGATGGTTTAAAAAGAAAAGGCAAAAACACACACAAAACACAACAATACTGAGTTTTTATGTGTAAACAAATTAATTTCGAAACAGCGCAAAAACTTTTAACTATAATTAAAAGGCTGTCTCTTTGCTTTATTCATTAAAGTGTTGCCTTTCCCGAACTGCTGGCCTTAAATTTAACGGACATGTAAACACGACCTTGAGAAAAAGTGTATCCAAGCTTCTTCCTTTTTTAATTTATAGAGATTATAGTAACATTATACAATACACTAATGCTGTTTTTTTCTATAAAATCTAAAATATCATGCATTTCATTTGGTGCATTCCCCAATGAAGAATAAAAGTATATTATTATAATTATAACGGTGTCATGCTAATGATGATTTATGCATTACTAACAAAGCAGCAGGGAAAACAACAACGGGAAATATACAAGCAAGAATTAATCATACAAATATTTTAACTTATAACCTTTTTTTTGTTAAAAAAAAAGACAAACAGGATCTTTTTGTCACATTTATTATGATAATATTAAAAATAAAAATTCATAAAGAAAAAAACGACGGTTCATCCAACGAATAATCTGTTCAGTATTTTGTATTTTCTGATCGCAAGATCAGTAAATACATAGCTAACAAAATTTCCTCACAGACCTAACAACGCAAAGTAGTTCTCACTCAAAACTGCTTAAAAACCAGCAATTTAAAAGAAAGAATAATTTTTAATGTAGGCATTAAACGAATTACAGTGCATTTAAAGTTTACATTAGTCAATAGAAATATGATGTTACAATCACAAATTTCGCGGATGAATATCTTTTTGACCCAATGAAAAATGTTCGACTATTTCCGTAAAGCTTAATCAATGAAAATGCTATTTTTAGCTATGTCGATTACCGAGCGTAGTACACAAATGAATCTGACTGTCGAGTAATGGAATATATACATGTCGGACTGTTTTGGCATGAAGATTTTCGCTAAATTATTTTCATCAGTGTTTAACAACAGGTTTATCGTGAACAAAATACCTCGAAATTAATAAGGATTACAAATACGAAATGAAAATTCTCAATTTTAGAATTACAATATATTTGTTTTTATTCACGCTACATACGTATTACTTCACTGTGAAGCAGAGGTAGCGCGCTCGTTTAGGGTGTGAGAGGCCTAAGGTTAAAATCCTTGTCGAGGCAACATTTTTTTTTGAAGTGTCTTTTTTAAGGAAGTAGCCGCGATATGCAAGGATAAAGTGTGGCTGTAATAAAAAATGAAAAATGATATTTGATGCAACTCTAAGCATGCAAAATTCAATATGTATCTATCACAAACTGTTAAACGCAGTCGCTGCGTAAGATGAATAATAGTATATAAAAATAAACTTATACAGGAAAGATCAGAAAATACCACAGAGCATGCAACCCTTTGATTTTTTAATATACTTGTTCCACTTCGAATTATCAATTTTTAATTTAGGAGGTTTCAAGATGAAAAATCAAAATAAGTAAGACATTAAGTCGACAATATATAGCCTGGTCAGAGTGCACGAGTACTGTTGGTAAAGGCTCGTCATTTTCGGTGTCACCAGTATAAGCAGTTAGTAGTCAGCAGTAAGGGATAGTCATATTAAAGTTAAAGCTATCATTTTGGTAAACAAAAGCACGAATAGAAATTGTTTTACATTTAAACAATAGTGTATTTGAATCGTTGGATCTATTTCTTACATTAATTCTTCAATAAATAGCTATTTAAGATGTTTCTAACATTAAGTGAAAAACAGTACCCTTCGTGCTTTCAATTCAATCTAATCCAAATATACACATATTTATATCAGTTAAACGACTTTTAAGGGTTAATTTGCCATTATAATTAAGTAGAACACATTAATAATTTACCGTTTTCAGCTAGATTCTTTGAGTTCAATTTAAATCTGAATGAAATAAAGATACTTTGATTAGCTAGCTGCTAATAGTAATGGTGGTCAATATTAACGATCAAAGATTGTAAATGATATCTGTATTAGTTAGATTATGTTATATAAAGGATATAACCTTACCATGTAACTAGGCAATATTACATAAAAAGAAAACTTTATATCATCAAACGAAAGGATTGCAATTTAAACATTTTATTAAAATACTTATTTAATCTTTAATGAAAGACAGTGATTCTAAACATTCATTTTTATATTCATAGCTAATATATTTAAGGATTTAATCTAAAATAAAGACCATGACACATTGATTTTTTTCTTTTATCTCTCGCGATAAAGATTGTTGGTCTCTTTGAAGTGGTGTTATTTCTCGTTGGTTCTTTACGAAAACTGGTTCCAACATCTTATGTTCTGAAAAGCGATGTCTTTTAAAGACGTGCTAGAGTGCATGTGCTTTTATTGATGTCCAAGAACGAATAATATATTTTTTCATCAATCCAAATGCACACTTTGTGATTTTGCCTTGTAAAAATGTCACCGAATGTTCAACAATTGATTACAGAAATTAAAGACGGCCTTATCCGTCTTCTCCTTGTTCCCTAAAACAAATTATCCAAAACCCTGCAATGTTCAGATTTACAATATAAACCTAGGGTAGAAATAAACTTTTGTAGTTACAACTTGGTAAATTAATCAGTTAAATCTCATTGCGTTGAACGGTTGTGCACTGGTTAAGATTAAACGGTAAACGTTCGTTTTTACCCCTGGATAAGATGTGAAAAACCCACATTTTCCGAGTTCCGGAAGTAGTAGTTGTCTATGCTTTATGAGGGTCCATCCGCCGGGAACAGTTCAAAACAACTAGGCTGGCAAACAAATCAGTCAATCATAAAATTGAAGTATGTTCCAATTTGATAGAGCGTTCAATCATCATACATGATATTGCTATTATCATAATAATAATCATCATCATCATATTATTTTTATTATCATTATTATTATTATAATCTTTTTGAACTTGTAAATAAATGATTTAAACTGATAAAATACCAATAATCATACTAATGAACAACCTTACAAATCCGGCAAGCTGTACATACAGCTTTTGTTTAATTTATATTTTAAAATATTTCAAGGATTTAACTGCATTTATCATCATCATGCTCATTGTCATCGTCGTCGTCATCATTATTCTAATAATCACCATTATTATTATCATTTTTCCGAGATTTAAATAATGTTAAAATGCCGATGAATCATACTGATTAATAAACCCGATAAAATCAGTTAGATGTACAGCTTTTGTCTAGATATTCCACAGATTGCTCATTTGACTTTTTCTCAAACGCCATCATCATCATCATCATCGTCATCATCATAATCATCATTATTACTATCATTATTATTATTATTATTATTATCGTCATCATTATCATCATCATTATTATTATTATTATTATTATTATTATCGTCATCATTATCATCATCATCATCATTATTATTATTATTATTATTATTATTATTATTATTATTATTATTATTATTATTATTATTATTATCGTCATCATCATCTTAATCTCTGTTCTTATCATCATCGTCCCAAACTTAAAAATAATTAGTTTGAATAATTATAAAACACCGATAAACATACTGATTTACAACCCGATTTTTAAAGCGGTTAGATGTACATCTTTTGTTGAACCTATGTTTTAAAAAATATATCACGGATTGCTAATCTACCTTTTATTGAAGGATGACCCTTACTACAATAGCATATTAAATTTAAATCAGATTTAATCAAATAGTTAACAATAGAGCATATTTTATGTTTATTGAATTAAGTAGAAAAAAGATAAATACGGTGCTTGTGTAAATATTTGTGTTTAGGTTTTAGAGATCATTCATAAACAGCTGCATTGTAATTATTGTGAACAACATCAAAATGTGAAAAGGAAAACACTTTTATCAATTTAAATTCAATTTTAACACTTTATCTGCTCAAATGACAGTGAATGGTGATATTCATATTTACAGTCTCTTCAAAAGGGACTGGGATATTGTGAATTGGATTATCTATTGACGAACAACCATTGGTGTCAAATCATGTATTATTAATATGTGTTTAAGTCAAAATTACCTACTCCTGTTTGTACACAGATAGTTTTCAAAATTGTCAACAAGTACTTTTAAATTTCTAAAGAATAAGGGCATGTGAACTTGAACGTTTACGAAGTTTTGATATTTGTAATGTTACTTTAATGTTTATTCTGACTGACGATATAGATAATCATAACAACAGGGTTTGGTACAATTTGTAAATGGCAGTTACTGGTTTGATTGTCATTACCGTCATACCCCGGTCACATATTCACGGAATACGCCCACGGAAGAGCCACGGATTAATTCCGGCATCGTCCGTAGCTACCCGTACTGGTCAGTAGCTCTCCGTAATGTAACCGTAATCAATCGTAGTAGTCCTTGTATATCCGTAGCGATCCTTGACAATTTTTGAACATGCACAAAAATTTGCTACGGAAAAATCAACCGTAGCGTATCCCTGCTAGTCCGTATTAAACCGTACTGATACGTACTGGTCCGTACGAAAACCGTACTAGTCCGTTCTGATTCGTAGTCCACCAACATGTCAAGGATTTCCACGGTTTAGTACGGAGAACTACGTATTTGTACGGTTACCCTACGTATAAACTACGGTTTTAATACGGATTAATACGGCATTGTCACGGAAAGCAACGATCGTAATACGTTGTACTACGGAGAGGCAGGGATTAGCACGGTTTTATACGGTTTATTGCGTTGCAACACGAAACGGTACGGAATGGTACGGTCCACCATGGTTTAGTACGGATGAATTAAGTATCATGTATTTTTTCAAGGGTATTAATACTACCTTCTTGTTAAAAACAGACATATTTGCCGGAACATTCAATATTGATAATTGCCATTTACTGGCTGCAACTTTATATTGAAATTACTCAGATTGCGGGGGCAGTAGTCGAGCTGCTTGATGACATGCATAGAGGTAAAATATATTAATATCGTACTACAATTCATAAGTAATAGAATAACATTTAATGTTACATATTTTACAAACATTGGATCGTGAAATTTGAGTAAATATGTACATAAAACAAAGTGTCTCATAAGCCTCGGACGCTGGCCCTTGGGTGATTATAAGATTAATTAACAAGCTTTTTACATATTCTTGAAACATAAACATTCACGATAATTAATGTAATTGTAAAATGAACAGCAAATTTTAAAATTAATAGAGAAGCAGTATTGATCAACATTTTTCATTAATGCTTATCAGTCCATATCTAATCAGGTAAGAGAAGACAGACGAGATGGTGGACTAGAGATGGGCTTTTACGAAGACCACTACATGTTAAGTATGAGGCTCTCATGGCCGAACTTGTTGAGGATCCAGCGTCCTTCAAGAAATGCACTTTAATCGGGCCTGATGTGTCTCGGGGGTCGAACGCGGTTAGGCCGAATCCTCTATGCCAAAATCATTGAACTCTACAATTCGTTTTCTATGTGTTCTTTTTCTTGTAAGGCATTTTGAAAATGAGCATGCAAGAGGTTGTGGAGGGATGTATAAGGTCCGTATAGATCCGTGGCAATTCGTTCTTCTCCGTATCAATTCGTTCTTCTCCGTATCAGACCGTACTTATTCGTACTAACCCGTGCTTATACCGTAGCAGACCGTAGTGTATCCGTAGTGCGTCCGTCCTGATTCGTGTCGCTCCGTATCAAACCGTGTCTGTCCGTAACAGTCCGTGTCTCTCCGGGGGCTTTTGGTGGTAAATCCCTCGGACTCCGTACTCATACCGTTGTGTGTCCGTACTGTAACCGTAGCGGACAACGGAATTTCACATTTCCGTAGTAATCCGTGAACGATTAGACCGTAGCTCTTCCGTGGCATTATCCGTGAATATGTGACCGGGGCATTATGTACAGGAGAGATTATACTGTGTCCAATGAACATTCTTAACTAAACCGATTATATCTTCCTTTCCTCTTTATTGCTGTTGAGTAATCTCCCCTTTTATAGAGGCTTTATTCATATGACAAGAGCAGTATATCTTTCATATTTTCATTAAGTTTGTATGATAAGAGCCGAATATCTTTCTTTATACTTGAGTCTCTGCCGATTAAAGAAAAAGAAATAGTTAATTTTAAAGCTGTTTCTAACTTCTTTTCGCTATTTTACAAAATTAAAAATTAATGTCAGATTAAACCGAAAAACAACATCTGGAAAAAAGAACTGATTCCGAAAATGTCATTTATGGTTTTATTTAATTGGAAAAAAACTAAGACTTAGGAATAACTATTTCAACTATATTGACTGTCTTACAATATATCTTTATATAAGATTTCCTTTCTTTACTTGATTGATAGGAAAAACAAGAGTTCTAGATTTTATCAAACAGACTATCATTATACGTACGTATTAACTAGTATTGACATTAATTCATAAGAGTCAATGAGTATATGTACTTTAATACATTATAAATGGTGGTCATTCAACTGACAACATCGTTTGAAATCATGTTTAATATTCAAAAGATATCCGCATACAGTGCTCAGCATATGGTGTTATATAAAGCTCCTTTCACTCAATTTAAGTCGTTGAAACTCTCATCTGAACTGGAAGCACATTTCAAATCATGATATTAAGAGATTTCATTCAAATATACTTTATGAAGATATGCAGTTGGTGTTAAATGAATTATGTGTTAAAACTCAATATTGACAGTGAAATCTATCGTATGACTTGAAAGTGGAGGAAATAATCTAAGTTAATGTTATAGTTAATTTATAGTTTAATTGTTTCAATAATGAAGTATAGGGGAAGCGGGTTGCTTCCACGTCTCATTATAACAAGGTAGGCATATAGATAACATATTAAGCTCTTTTTCATTGTGTATGATTATTCTGTTCTTCAACTTAGCTATAACATTGATTAAGTCTAGCTTTAGTAATAAAAGTGTTGGAGATTGTAAGACTATTATAACTTGATACGTGTTTGATGTTTTGAAATTGCAAGGTGAGCATCATTTTATTTCGATTTGTATAAAGATGATGTAGTAGTACTTGGTTGATACATTGCAGTTTCATTACACATTTATTAAATAAAGTCTGATTAGCCCATATACTGCTGTAGCTCAGTTTATTGTAATTTGATTAATAAATCTCTTACACCTGAAATAAACTGTTCCAAATTCAAAATATTGTACAAAGTCAGTAGGTTTAAAGTTTTAAAATTATTATTGAAAATACCACTTTTATTGTGGAAAACGAAAAGTCTTTCGTAAATTGTGCAGTGTTTCTAGTCACTGACTAACAGTATGCGAATGACAGTGTGACAATCACGTTTTCAAACATTTTATATTACATCATTATCATGTTTTACATTTTGGGAACATTTACTTGTATGCAACAAGTTTCATCGTACATTTGGTAAAATATGAGCCGCGTCACGACAAAACCAACGTAATGCGTTTGCGACCAGCATGGATCCTGATCATACTACGCGGATCCAGCCTGCGCACGCGCGCAGTCTGATCAGGATCCATGCTGTTTGCTTACCAACTTTATTACAAGTAGAGAAACTGATAGCGAACAGCATGGATCCTGATCAGACTTCGCGGATGCGCAGGCTGGTCTGGATCCATGCTGGTCGCAAACCCATTATGTTGGTTTGTCGTGACGCGGCTCATATTTGCTTAATGCGAATAAGGAATATATTTTTGTCATAGTTTGCCAGTTGGACAGTTTCATTACAATCAAAATGCAATCAAAATCCAAATTAATGCTTTAATAAATACAAACGACTGTACTTTCAAACTCAAATGGATATGTATATATTTAAATAAATAAAACACTAACGCTATATTGGAAAACTCATTGTCTAAATTAATTGAGTTCTTTTTTCTGTTTAGCAAACATACTTCATATATTTCAATTATCAACCCGATTTGGAAAAGTAGAGAGCATATATTTTACTACAAACGGAAGTTAACAAATTACTTGGTAAACATTTGGGAATAAAGCATGAAATGGAACGGAACAGAAGACCAATTGTTTGAAATTTTACACCCTTTACATAAACCTATAACTTTTTGTTCGGTTGGTCATCGACCATTCTAGCAACCTTTGTGTTCCCATTAATCGATCTGAAACTGTCAGATACAAAAACAAAATTAACAGATTTTTAAAATGTTAAATCAATCATAACTCAATGTTAAAAGACTGCATTCAGTCGATTTTAAAACAAAATCAAATGAATTGCAAATGATAGATGGTTCAGTTTTGACGACCAAACATCCGAGCTGTGATGCGCTTGATATATTTATATCTTGTACCGCTGAGGAATGGGAATTAATTTGGATAATAAAATGTCACTATTCTCTTTCAGTGATGTACCCGAGGATGCCAGAAGCTCTACAAGCCATGGGCAAGGGGAGCTTTTAAAGGTACGCCCTTTTCGAACAACACAATAAATGAGCCGTGCCATGACAAAACCAACATAATGGATTTGCGACCAGCATGGATCCAGACCAGCCTGCGCCTCTGCGCAGTCTGATCAGGACCCATTCTGTTCGCTTACAAACCCTATAACAAGTGGAAAAAGTGATAGCGAACAGCATGGATCCTGATCAGACTGCGCTGATGCGCAGACTGGTCTGGATCCATGCTAGTCTCAAACCCATTATGTTGGTTTTGTCGTGACGCGGCTCAAATATATTCCGGCTACAATGCCGTGGCTAATATCATAGAATTTATAATTTTGTTTTGTTAACAGTAGAAACCGTTTTATTTTGATCTCGTTGTTTAAGATGGTGTTCAACAACATTAGCAGAATCATATATTATTCAATAAATTTATTCCGAAGAAGTGTTCACGTACGCATTAATTAAAACTATTCTTTACTTTATTTAAGTGGTAAGAGAGTTTAAACACTTATCATTTATTCCATCTTAAATTCTTAATTAAACATTTTATTGATGAACATTAAAATTTCCAGATTTCCGGACGGACTTGTTGTTTAGATGAACCAATAATCGCTTTTTCAACAATCAATTAAACCCATGTTTGTAGTTTTGATAAACACATACTGTTTTGGTCAAACAGTAATTGGAACTCGTAAAAAAAAGTAAATTCACAAATGTATAAAAATAATTTAAACAAATGATACAGTATGAAATATAAATGGCGCGTTAATGTTTGTATCAAAATACCTAATAGGTCGGGTAATTTGTTAAAGGAACACCATTGAGGCCGAAAGATCTTAAAACATTGAAACTTTTACATAAATCAACTGGTGTAATTTAAACGGAAAAATATACTCAGAATTAGAATGAAAGTAGGGTTTTGTGCTATTTGATTTAATACGTTAAAACGCTTTTTATTTATGCATAAACGAAAGCAAAAATGAATTTCTGCACATGTATATATCTAATATGTATAAAATCTCAATGGAGTTTATTTAAAAGTGATTTATACAATTTTACTTATTTTAAAAACCTGAATTTCATTTTGTAAACGTGCATATATGTTATTTATGTACTAAATTGTTCTTTATGTACCATTTTTCTCCTATTAAAATCAAAAGAAATCTCATCGTCATTTAGATTTGTGATGTGATAAAATCTATTTATGAACGATGAATGAACAGGTATTTTATGTTGATATTTTATATATGAGCCGCGTCACGACAAAACCAACATAATGGGTTTGCGACCAGCATGGATCCAGAACAGCCTGCGCATCCGCGCAGTCTGATCAGGTTCCATGCTGTTCGCTATCAGTTTCTCTACTTGTAATAGAGTTGGTAAGCGAACAGCATGGATCCTGATCAGACTGCGCGGATGCGCAGGCTGGTCTGGATCCATGCTGGTCGCAAACGCACTATGTTGGTTTTGTCGTGACGCGGCTCATATCATTTTATATCACTGCTATTTTGTCAAAGTGCCATTGGATCATGCTATAAATTGTTGATAGCTGACACGAAATTAAAATTTGTATATTATCAAGCTATTTTTATTTGAGTTATAGTTATTATAAATAATGGACTTTTATTAAAACTTTGTCATTTCATAAAAATAAGTCTATTCTTTTATTATTCTGTGGGGGTAATAATCTTTGCCATTTTCGGGTAAAGACTGATGGTACGAACGGTTCTCTTAAACATTCATTTATTCTTTGTTGATCTAAATTAGTTCATTCGTGAAATTTATACTCGAACAATTAGGTTTCTGAACGCAAATACGTGTACCTTTGTATATAATATAGTCTAAAAATATCTATGCATTTTGTGTTAGTATGTCAAACTAGAAAAGCGAACTTTAATACTAGTCATGCAAATTGAATCCATCTTTTCAAATATAGATCTTTAAATAAATATATTTGAATATGTGACATGTTGAACGTCGTGAAAATTCATTACAATTTTATAATACCGTATATATTTGACAAAAAGAACAATCATTGGTAAATTATTAGGGGGCGGATCATTCTATTTCAATTTAATAGAGTATATACCCCCAGGTGATATTAAACGCTGTTGTTAGAGTAGGATATTAATTATCATAACTGTACCTCAGTGAATTTGAAATTCAATAAATCAAAATCCATTTAAGTTTTGTTCGCATATGGTAGTTCATAACTGATTAATGTTTAAAGGTTTTGATACTTGGTTTAAAAAAATCGCACTCTCGCGCAAAGATATAGATTATCAGATATTATAAAGATTTTTGACAGGTTATATGGCACTATTTAAACGGTTGTTTGCAGATATATGGCAAACAAGCGTTAATATACGACAACATAACCTTTATAACTTTTATAATCTTTATAACGAATTTATAATACAGCAATCTTCCCTTTTTCCTTGCTTCATAAATTGTCGGTTGCAGTGTATATAGTTTATATAAAAGTCACGAGCGACGTTACAAACGTGCTGTATTATAAAATTGTGGTCTTAAATAAGCACAGACGCCTATCAAGTTACAAGTATTATAAAATTTTGATAAAAATAAAATTGCACGTTATCAAATTATATAGAAATTATTGAATCATTTCATTTTGTCAATATATATTTTTTCCCAATGCTTTAAATGTTGTTTTATAGGATATTTGAACGTTAAGAAATAATTCATTTATTTACTAAATTGCGGCTGGTAGTAAAATAGAAAAATATAACGCCCCTTTACTCCATTTTTATACTCTCACAACCGCAGGTGTTAAGTTGTAAAATGTTGTTCTCATTCTACATCTTAGTTTTGTTATATTTTCTAGTCATTCGGAATATTTGTTGTAGATTCAATTCTGCTTAAACCGGGGATAGAGGGCGCGAGAGATGTTACATCTTTTAAAATATGTTATAAACGAACTCAAATAAATGTTATCTGCTATTTTTTATTGCTCTAGAGGGATCTTCTATTTCAAAGATTTTGATATCATTAATAAGAGCCGCGTCACGACAAAACCAACATAATGTGTTTGCGACCAGCATGGATCCAGACCAGCCTGTACATTCGCGCAGTCTGATCAGGATCCATGCTGTTCACTTACAGACCCTATAACAAGTAAAGAAACTGATAGCGAACAGCATTGATCCTGATCAGACTGTGCGGATGCGCAGGCTGGTCTGGATCCATGCTGGTCGCAAACCCATTATGTTGGTTTTGTCGTGTCGCGGCTCAATTATTATGTTATATGTATGAATTATTAAAATGCTTAAAGATACATTATGCCTCAGATACGAATAATTGTTTCCTTCTAATGTAAGTTATAAACTATAATGTTCAATAAATAATGGTTTAAGTACATTTTTATTGTTTATCAGAATTGAATCTAAACTTATTTGTCATAAAAGTAGCTAAATGTGAACGGATTTGTACAAATGTATTTTTATTTTCAAATAAAATTCCAAATCATTTATAAAGGCAACAGAAGCTAAAGATGATACCGTTAATTGACCAATGAGTAACTTTTCGGACACTGTAACAGGATACAAAAAATAAAAAGCTTGTATAATATAAAAATATATAAATGAAGATATGTTTGAATAATTGAACTTTAATAAAACCATACTTGAGCAGCCGCTTAATGCAAAAAGAAGAATAGTTTTATTTAAACTTCTGTAACCATGAGTTATCCATATTTCAATTCAAATCAGTTAATCTATAAAAATTGTTTGTTAAATGGATTAGAAGAATAAATCAGTATAAATTGGCATTTTTTTAAAAATAGAATAGTAAAGGAAAGTAAATAATATATAAAATTAAACATTGTTTACATCTACAAATTAAGTAAAGAAAGAAAGTTTATGAGTATATGTTTTAAATGTTGAAATCATTCTAGGAAACTATCGCATAATAGTTCCTTACAATCTTGTTAGTGTAATGAGAAAATTACATTAAATTAAAATATAAAACTGAAACTGCTGTTAATTTTCAAAACTGAGAAATTTATACATGTTTTAATGACATTTCTATTCAAAGGATCTCGGATTCTTGCAGATATCTTATTCCAAATCACATGAACTTTTTTTTTATAACTAAACAACATGCAAAAGGTACAAACTATATGTGAATATGCCCGGAATTACACATTATTATATTTAAAAAATCAACATTCTGTGCGAATCTGATTTTTTAGCTTTGGATCATTTTTCACAAAAAAAAGATAATTGTGAGCGAATGAGCTAAGATTACTAATCATTGGTCCATACGTACATCAAATTCCGAAACAATATTGCCAGTCCCGGCCTCTTCTCAGTTGAGTTCCTGTAAATATGTTTAAACCTTAAATGATTATTGCACTCTTACCGTGTGTCTTTTTCAAAAGTAAAACATGTGTGTACAAACTTGCAGTCCGTGTTAAAGCTGAATAAACTGACCGTATTATTTGATCAAATGTTACGGAAATATCGAGGTACGATTCCGTATCACGGTACGTATCGTCTGAGGCTGTGTCAATATATTGTTGCACCACTTCTTATAAAATGATATGTTACCAGAGCTGTTTGAATGAAACTTGTGACTCCTACTGGGTTCTTAATTTTTTACATATTTTGTTTTCAGATGCGATTGTTACAGACTGATGCGAAATACAGAAGTTTCTTTTTGTACGATCAGATTCGCTCTTTTGAGGACAAAGTTTACCTCTCGTATGCACAGTTTAATGTTGATATACTATACAGAATGTTTTTGTCGCTTACAAAACGCACTGTAGTTGATGTTAGAAAAGTCAAGACCATTGGAAACCTTCGGAAGTGCTTTATGGACCTTAGAAATATCATTCGTTGTAAACGACGTCATCGTCACGTGAAGGTCACAACGGAAGAGGAAAAGCTCGTGAACTACTTCACGTGGTTCTTCCAGTATGTCGACTACCTGCGGAAGCTGCAGGAAAACTTTGTAGAAAGAATTTTCACACCATTGTTTCGTTATTTTTATCTGGTCGGGTATGATCATCCTGACCGTGAAAATACAAATGATTCTGTAATGTCATCTCCCAGTGTACTTTCATTTAGGAGTATAGATAGTGGTTACAGCGACGTCAGTGGTTTAACTTCTACGCTTGGCGAAGGATGCCAAAAGTCTGGAAGCTATTCTGCACGCTCTGGGTTTAATGAAACACAGGAAGCTCGAAAACGACTTGTTACAAAACAAGCACTGGTTTCACTCAGTAAAGAATTTCATGACATTAAAAAACTGTACGATACGTCTGATATCGAAAAACTGGCAAAAAGACTTTCGCATCTAAAAGAGAGAACTGATCATCTCTTAGACCATGAAAACTCTTTAGAACAAGAGCTTTTCAGCCAAGACAGTGAAAGGCCGGTATTTCATTTGAAAATTCCATACTTCGGAAATGAAAAGATCATTCGATTTGTTCCTGACATTCTCCTGAAATTCCAAAAGGCTGCCTGGATATCAAGACGGTGGTTAGAACATGATGACCAGAAAACAAAAGACCTGAATGTAAAGTTGGAAAAACTGACACAGCTAGAAGAAGACATGAACAGGAAACTGTGTGATCTTTCAAAGGAAATACAGTTGAAAGAATTAGAATTAGAGTCAAAAGCTGGCACGCTGAACATTTTGTTGGAAAGGGAGAATAGATCTAATAATATCAGCCAAACGGTCTATGATATGGCAAAAAGAAAGGGGATTTTGACTGATCAAATGGCAGTCTTGAATTCAGAAAGAGGCCAACTCTGCGAAAAAATCACTGCAGCAGTAAATCGCGATGATAAAAAAGCCTACAAACAGTTAAAGGCTTTTTATGATAAGAACAAACTGCAAAGATTTGCAGTAGAACGCCAACTCGCAACACTAAATTATCACATCAATCTAGCTGAGTCCGATATGAACATTGAACTTGATTTAAAAGCTGATGTCATGTACACAACCAATGACGTGCAGGACAAATGTGAAGAACTGGAACATAGGCTTGAGAAGGCGAAGAAAGAGCAGAAAATAATACAAGCAGCTTTGATTCCCATTTCTGAAGACAAGAAGTTTGTCAAAGAACAACTCCAGATGGAGGAGGGTTTACCTGTTGGAGATGACTATCCTGTTCTTCGCGCAGAGTTCATAAACTCAATTGCATTTGATCCAGACCGTGTCGTTGACTTGAATGCAGAATATATTGGAAACAACCCTGTAGGAAATCCTTTATCGTTACTGATAACATCACTTCCTGAAGGTGGACACGTTTCGTCCGTACCAATGAAAATACAGCAAAACCAAACATTGCCAAAGTTAGATAATGCATCTCACTCAATAGGCTCAATGAATTCAGCGGCGTCCTTACACAGGCAGCAGTATACACCGGAACTAATGGCCTCAGAATGGTGACATAGACAGTATGTCTCTGATCAACAAATTAAAAAATGATTGTTCATTGATTTGGCAACAGTTATATCCTTTCTAACTTTGGGCGCTTCTTAATCAATGGCAAAAGTTATCATTTTCATAACCAACGGCACATGTTTTTTCCATACGCATTGCAAACAAATATTTCTACGTTAACGTTATTTCCCATACCAATCAATAAGCATGTTACAAGCACACAGTTCCAACTTTTCTTAAATGTAAAGACATAATATAGTAAAAATAATGATAGAAATAAACAGTTCAAAGCAACTTAATTTCGTGGACTGTGTCTATTTTAATAGCGATGTTTCTTATTTGTTTTAAATGTACTCTTTAGTAACTATTGTATAACGATTTGAACTGACTTGTGACGATGAATTAAGGTGTCAATTATTGTTACAGATGGCACAAGTCGTTCTGTAACGTTTGATGTCTCCAGTTGTATAATTATGAAAAATTGCGAGAACATGAGTCATAAACGGTCCAGTTTAATAAAAAAAAATTTATTCATTGCGTCTTTGAATGTCCCTGATTCAATAAAAGCAATGCGTATGAAAAAGTGTTGTATTCTTGTTAAAATTTAGTGACAAGTGTGAAAATGTCGGAAATCAATGACAACAATTGCATCTAATAAACTTCATTTTCCTGCAAAAGTGATCAACAAATGTGCACGAAGAAGACTAAGTATTCCAAATCTTAATTAAAACAAATTTAGCATTTTCTATGTTACACAACGTATGCATATTGTAAAAAATGTATTGTCAAGAATGCCCGAAACACTTTTGTTTATGCTGAAACAAATAAACAATGTATCAAGATTACATATTTTGATTACCTGTAAAACAACAGTTATGTAAAACAACAGTTATGTGTGCTTTTATCATACTATTTAATGCATTTATTTATATTATCTTAGTAATACATTTATTTATCATTATCATTAAAATTAGTCACCTGCAGATGATAGTTTGTGTTGTGTTGACATCCACACTGAGAACTACCCCCTTCCCTTTAAAAAAAGAAGAAAAAGAAAAAGTCGGTTGTTATTTTTCTATTTCTCACATTGCAAATGTCATATGGCGACTCTCCAGCTTATCTGGTAGACGAAGACTTCGAGTTCTCCTTTGTGCATGATCTTAGGCACCAGAGAGTGCTGAGAATGAACACCGACTATAAGCTGGATAACATGAAAGAATCCAAAGCCATTAACGGGCTTCGAACACCCCCGAAGGACGAGTAAGTTGAAGTCAACCATTCGGTCCCGGAAGACCATATCTCCAGATGAGTTAACAAACAAAATGTTATGAAATTTTCAGTATTTAAACATTCACAATATGTATGAGCCTCTGCATATTTGTAGCAAATTTTTGTGTGATGTTTTAAGAAAATGACAGGAGAAAAAGATTAGGTAAAAGGGACATAACTTTGGAAAAAATATTTTTAGGTTTATCTGCCCTTTTGAAATTACGTTTTATACTGATAGTGAACATGTTCTTTTTTAAGTTTGAAGAGAATAACGTTGATAGTTTTTATGGAAATTTACCTAAACATAAAGGAAAGTCATGGCAAAATATTAGTAAAAACTATATCCCTACATAAAATAAGTTTAACATTATCTGCCCTTTAGAACCTTAAAGTAAATGATACCTTGACAAAAATTTCGTTTAAAGGGGGATGTCTTTACATAAAATAATTTCATGATTATGTAAAATGTATTATTTGTGTATTAAAGTTGTTATACATGTAAATCAGCAAAAGAATATTATTTCTTCGTTTAAACATAACCTACTTTACCTCTTGTAACTCATTTAAACCACTCCCGTGTTTGTAGCCTTGATCTACGACAAACAGCACTGGTGTCCTAGGAGGGGGGGGGGGGGGGGGAGGTAAACGACTGACAGTTCACCAACTAAGTTTTACTTGCTTTACTGTTGCTTTATAAAATATGACTGTCTTATTACTTAAATACACAATAATTTACTCCCTGTGGTTATATATATGATAATGATGTTTAACAACGTAATTTTAGGACTGGTTCGGTACCTTTTGGTGCTCTGCTAACGTGGCTGAGTTGTGTCAAAGGCTGTGGACGTCGCCTTTGCTAGGTAGCCGGTGCTAGGGGGCGTGGACGGTAGTTTGCACTTTACAGTACCGTCCGTGAACAGGTTCATTCAAACCGAGCCTGCAACATTTTCAATTTTGTCGTTTTGGGCTTTCTTTATGGATTCTTATTTTCTCGTATTTTTTTTGCCTTGTTGAGATCTTTGTTATTGTCATTTTGTCGTTCGAAAATTTTTGTGAGCCCTGTCACGTTTTAATACTACTGTAACAATAGTTATAATACTATGTCAAGTTTTTAATTATCGATATCAAAACGATTCATAATAGCACCTAAATATAATAGAAGAAATTCCTAAATATTGACCGCCTCGTATGTAATTCTAGACCGAGGATGGAAAATAAAAAATAAAATCCACCCACCAGCCCCATTATTTTCCAAAATTTGGATGAGAATCTAGTTATTTATTTTCTATTGCCTTATCTTACATATTAAAAAAATCATTTTTGGTTGTATTGTATAAAGTTTTTGTCCAGGGTTCGACTATTTATATTTTAATTCGTAATGTCGGCATCTTGAATACGTCCCGGATTTTATTTCAGGCGTACAAAAATGATCTGCATGATATGCCATTCTATGGGTAATCAGGTAGTATCAAATAACATGAACATGTATGAAAATTGAACTCTCAGTCTTTCAAGTACTTTCTGTCTTTAAATTTCTTCATTTTTAAAAAAAATATTTTCATGTGAACATAATCAAATATGATATTTTTCATTTGTTTTGAGCATCATTTAATGCTTTTAAAATATTCATTTTGTCCTGATGCATTTTTTCTCTCCTCTCTTCCCTTTGTCTTCTTTCCTGCATATTGATGTATTCCTTCATGATGCCTACTACTTGTGAAGGCTGATAATGCAAGTGATTAGCAGAGTTTTTTTCCGGCCCTCAAATCCTTTACGGAAGCTCTTATTCAGCTCAACGATGAGCTTGCTAACTGGTAAAGGGAATGCCCTCTTATATTGTGTGAATGATAACTTTGGTGTCACAGAAATACATCCCAGTAAATAGATAAACAAGAAACAACAAGGGAAAGGCGGCGTTCAAATGAACGCAGCCCCACCCGACCCATATCAAAGGGTCCAGTGGCCAAAGGACGTCCAGGAGGACCCAAACACAAACAGTAAAGGCACAACCGGATTAAGACACAAGACCAATTAATTCTTTTGGAGCAGAACTGAAACTTGTTTTTTTTATTTTGTTTTGGCTTTGTAGCCCCTCATGATAGACTTTCATCTGGAGCAAACTTGCGGTGAGTTCATTTGCAATCTCCTTCCACACAACCTTCCTTTTAATTTTCCCTTTATCAATATTATCTTGGTAATCCTTGTATTTAGAGATCAAAAGCAATGTTTCCTTTTTCTTCCAGAGCTTCAGCCAATATTGAATACAAAAGATCAGTAAATGAGGAATGGCACATGGAAGAAAATTATTTACAAGGTTTTAAATTCAATAAAAAAATATTTACCAATATTAACATTAAAATCATGTATAAAAACTTATTTGTTTTATTTTGTTTGGTATTTAACACTGCTTTCAACATTGTTTCAGTCATATTGCAATAACCAGTTGCCTGAAACACTACAAAAGTTTAATAAAAAAACAAGAATAAAGATCAACAAGGCAAAGGCAACGTTCACAGGACGCGGGCCCCGACACACTCAAGTAGGGCACGCAGAAGGCACCAAACAAAAACCTGGAGTGGATATAAGGGTGAAAGGAGTGGGACATGTAATGTGAAATAATATAAACTAAAACGGGGCAATAAGGGCATTAAAGGGCTTAGGGGGCAGGGGACATATTCGAATGATGGCCCCGGTCAAATTTTTTAATAACTCAGACATGGTGTTTTGAAGGTACTGATAACTTCTGATATTTCTCTGTCATTGTAATTCTTTCTTGTTTGTGTTGTGTAGTAAATGAGATATATTTTTGGGTTTTTACCCGAAACTAAGCATTTTGGTAGCTTTGTATGTATTTCTGACTCTCCGAATGGAGGTGAAAAAGTTAAAAAATCAAAGCTTTGACAGTTGGCGCCAAACAAGTAAGAAATTTCAGATAAATTTTTTGTGAAAAATCTAAACGTATGACAGACACTTTATTTGTTCATTTCTGAAAATGCCATGGCTTGCACTGCGTGTTACTGATATTTTTAAAGGAATCGGCGGGTTCTGGAGTATGCTGCACCTTCATGAAGATTGCCCATATTGTATATTTTAGGTGTGATTTTGGCTGGGTGGGGGTAAATATAAAATTGCTGTCAGTCATTTTTTGAAGGAGCAATGCATACAAACTATTATTTTTTTCAATGTTTGTCATATATCATTGAATAATGCTGTGCAACTGGCTATCTGCCTGTGAAACATATTTTGAAATATTTGGAATTGTGTTTCTGGTCACACTGAAAATACATTTTTTTTTCATTTTTAGGTCCCCTGCCCCTTAAGGAAATTTTCAAATTTATAAAATGTGTTGGAATTGACCCAAATGTGCCCATAAACATTCCTTCTACACTTGTTAGTCAAAATTTGAAGTGACTGGTAGGATTTATTCAAGTTATTTACAGTAAGTAGACTGTCAAGTCAAGGGAGGTAATAAAAATTTGGAATTTTGGCAAACACTGTACTTCACAGAATGTGCACATTTATCCAGATTTAACAGTTTATATTGTGAAAAATTGACATAATAATGCATAATTGAGCACTTTCAATTGTTACAAATATATATAATGTCATATAAGTCAACAGTGGTATCTTTACTGCACTTTAAGGTGTTATGCCAGAATAAATGGGGTCTGGATTGCTGTGAAATTCATTTTGGGACATTAAATGTGGCTGTAATATTGATTTTCTTGCTATAATCTCCTTCCAAAAGACTTTAAATACTCTGAAATACTTTATGGTATTTAAATGAAGATGGAATACAGAAAAATAACCATCTCACAGGTTCCTGGCACTTGATATTAAGTAAATCATATAACAGGCATGGTCATTGTACTAGTTACTTCCCCTGAAATAGGTCTTTTTAAAATATTTGATTAAATACAAAGTAACCGCAGTACACACTTTTCGAAGTTAACGTTTAATGCCGAAATAATCCATATTTTTAAGAAAATAAAAGGAAACGCTTTAATGCGGATCACATAAAAAATCTTAAGGGGGCAGGGACATATTCGAATGATGGCCCGGTCAAATTTTTTTAAATAACTCAGACATGGTGTTTTGAAGGTACTGATAACTTCTGATTTTCTCTGTCATTGTAATTCTTTCTTGTTTGTGTGTAGTAAATGAGATATATTTTTGGGTTTTTACCCGAAACTAAGCATTTTGGTAGCTTTGTATGTATTTCTGACTCTCCGAATGGAGGTGAAAAAGTTAAAAATCAAGCTTTGACAGTTGGCGCCAAAACAAGTAAAAATTTCAGATAAATTTTGTGAAAAATCTAAACGTATGACAGACACTTTATTTGTCATTTCTGAAAATGCCATGGCTTGCACTGCGTGTTACTGATATTTTTAAAGGAATCGGGCGGGTTCTGGAGTATGCTGCACCTTCATGAAGATTGCCCATATTGGTATATTTTAGGTGTGATTTTGGCTGGGTGGGGGTAAATATAAATTGCTGTCAGTCATTTTTTGAAGGAGCAATGCATACAAACTATTATTTTTTCAATGTTTGTCATATATCATTGAATAATGCTGTGCAACTGGTTATCTGCCTGTGAAACATATTTTTGAAATATTTGGAATTGTGTTTCTGGTTACACTGAAATACAATTTTTTTTCATTTTTTAGGTCCCCTGCCCCCTTAGGGCTGTTAGGGTGAAAAGGTGGGGGGGGGGGTAAAAATGGGGGGAAATTGAGAAAAATACCTACCGTCAACGACAATCCAACAAGAAAGACATCACAAAACATGTAAACATCCAAAACAAGTAACAATACAGACAAGAAAAACACGTGAAGGAACACAGAGGGGTACCACCTTGGAACGGTCAGTGGTAGTTAAACCACTAGGGAGTTTAAACCCGTTTTAGGCGCGCCAAACCTCACTGTTAGCCCCAATATGTTCCTTAAATGACACGGAAATGTATATATAATTAATCCCCGCCAAGTGAAATTCTAACAATGGTCATGGTTACATTCGACGAAATAAATAAAACACGTAATAAATTGTGTAAATGTATCAGATTACTGATAAGATTGACATTTAAGCTAAACCCTGTAAAAAGTGCTCCATAATCTTAATTTTGTCTATATGGCATAAGTTATACCTGGCTCGCGATCTGAAACGAATACAATGTCTGTCTTTTTTATTTTTGGGCATTTTTCTGTTATGATAGAAATAAAACCTTCGTGAAATTGTTGGTACCTTTTCTTGTTAAGCATACATGCAACTAGGATAGTGGGCTCTTTCTTAAATATGAAGTTCTTGAACGATAAAGGGGTGATATAGAAGTTCCCGCATTCAATAGTCGTATCCTTGGAAAACATAGTTTAAGAGTCTTGTTCAATGTTTAATAAGCTATTTCAAATTTTTCTGCCCATCACTACCTGTAAGACTTGGAAATACAGGTCGATTTGAAGGACAAACCCATCTAACTGATAATGCCACTTGTAAATGTTCATCTTGGATCCCGCGCGTTTCCTTTTCTTGAAAAAATATTTTTTTCAGTTTTTTAAATTGTTCCTTTTTTTTTTAATTGGCTTTGCTTCAGATAGAGGCCTGTTCGCCCATCTACTTGATGCAGCAATTCTTTATATATTATTGCCGTCTGAATTATTATTTTCCGGCTTTCTTCCCGAATTTTATCAAAACTGAAAGACATGTTTCTGACCGAAAATTCTTTTTGTTTGTTTCATGGCTTTTTATTGCCTTTTGGTTCAGTGAAGGAAAATAACACTGTTTCATTTCCAAAGGGGATAATGTAGTATATAATACCGGTCGTTTTTCTAAATAATTTATGTTCCGTTCTTGGAATTCATTTAAAGGTACCGCCTTTTCATCTTCATTTATCTTTACTCTTATCCTAAAACGCGTTTTACAGACCGTTGGCTGTTGTCTAGGAACTATTTTACATCCATCATTTTGACACTGTTAATCATCGCATCTCCTGTCGAGTATAATTTCGCATATTGTCCATATCTACTATCACAGCATCTCCTCCTACAGGCGTGATATGTATGTTTCTATTCATTTTTCCAGGCGATATTCCACCACTAACACACTAATCTTAAAAAAACATTTTTCATTTCTAAAGGTCGTGCCTTGGGTAACCCTATGTTTAAAATGGGTTTTAACTTCTTTCCCAATTTTATCAAAATTAGTTTTAACTTTAAAAATTCCCCCACGGGTTTTTTAAAATAACGTTTACATTTGTTTACTAGAATTTTTTACTGCTCATCATTCTGAATTTAATTTAAAACTTTTCCCCAAAAAAGGGAAAAACAGAAAAAAACCGGGTTTGTTATCACCCCTTTGGGAGTTTGGGTTTAAGGGGTGATTTCGGTTGTTTTCATTTCCCTGTCTTTTTGGGGGTTTTCCCCCTGATCCAAAGTGTTTGGGGTTTACTTTCTTTATTTGGTCAGTTTGAAAATTGGTAAAAGGTTTAAAACACAAAGCGGTAAAATAGGTTTAGGGCCCAAGGGTTTTGGACTGCTTTTTCAATGGGGAAAACCTTTCGATATTCAGACCCCCGAAGCTAAGTTTTAATCGTTCCCCCACTTAACAGGGTTTTTTTCCGCGCACCTGAAAAGTATTAAAATTTTCGTATTTGTAAAATCCAAAGGTAAATTTCCTTTTCCCCTTAAACAATTTTTAAAAATTTTAGGGGACATTTCTGAGAAAAAATTTTTTTCCCAAAAAAATTGGGGGTTTTGGGGAAAAAATTTTTTTTTTTTCCCTTTTTTTTACCCCAAAAAATTTTTTGGGTTTTTTTTTTGGGTTTTTTGGCTACTTTCCCTTTTTTTACAAAAAAATTTTTAAAAAAATCTTTAAAAATTGTTAGATCAAAAAGAGAAAAAAAAAGTATATAAACAGAAAATTCAAGTTCTTTTCTATAAATAAGGGATTCACTTTCATCGATCTTTGATATGAAAAAACACCATATTTCACTCGTGGCCACAGCCACTTGTGAAATATTATTTTCATACCACTCGATGAAATAAATCTTTTTTTTTTGCCGAAAAAACCTTGAATATCCTCTATTTATTATATACTCATAAATGAAATACTGAGAAATATTGATGAAACAAAATGTGTATTTTTATTTTCCGTATTTTCACTGAAAAGTTTTATTTTTCACTGCAGTGAAACATATATTCCGTATTTTCAGTAACTACTTGACACATCAAGTTCGGATTATGATATATTATATGTTATTTTGGTTTTGGAGTGATATATGTGGATATATTACCTGCTAAGATTTTATATCACCCGAGCCGTTAGGCGAGGGTGATATTTTATCTTGGCAGGTAATATATCCACATATATCACTCCAAAACCAAAATAATAAGTTTATTACCCTTCCCCTGCCGAGTTTAAACGATTTTTTAAAAAAATCATTGCTGTTTCAAATGAAACGTCGAAATAAGATTCCCTTTAGGGTACCTCTTCATCACAACATGATGTCACATAAATACATGACGTATTTTTTTCCGTACCTAACTAATGTAAACAAGAGAAAAGGAGTAGTCTATTGAACGCACTTTTGTGTAATTAATATCAAGCTTTCATAAGGTCATATTTGTTTTCAATACTGATGGGAATATGTATCACTGTATTACTTTGGTAAATATTTATCATTTGACAGTTAAAAAGTGCTTGTAACCGCGTAAAATCGAACCGTACGCACATCACCTCAGCGCATGTTGTTTATGTACAACGTTGGGTACCCAACGGGGAAATTTAGTGTGTATATTACCCGTCTGGCTCGGTTATATCAATTTCTTTCGGGTGATCAATATCCAATCAAAAAGGCGGAAAAAATCTGGAAGGGTAATAAATTATCATATTTTCCAATCTCTTAGTAAAAAAACTAAAAATACGAAATGAGCCTTCTACGTGTACATAATTGTGCCTTTCATTTAAAGTGAATATTTTACGAGTTTCTATTATGCCGGGATAAATTTTAACGTTTTATATAAACACCGATACACATACTGACATTGCCGGGTATAAAGTTCAATTGTCATTTGTTAGTTTTCTGTGTGTTTTTTGTCATTTAAAAAATTCGGCGTTGATGTGACAAACATGAAAATAAGAGTTTATTTTTAATGGCTTTTTTCCAGACGGCATTTGCGGGAGTGATTGTTTTTGTTTTTTTTTTCGTTATGCGGTATAGAAATCTTACAAAGAACCAGGGTAGTATATTATATATATAGTCTTTCCTAAAAAACCAAAACCATGTGGCAATGACTTTTTTAATATTAAGATTCACAATAGACGATAGTAAGATTATTGTTGATTTTACAAATTTATTTTATAAATAAAATAATAGTAGAAGTATTATAAAAGTAAAATAACTTTGCTTAGTATATACATTTTCACAAGTTTAATTGAAAATGCATGTGATTATCTGTGCTTCGTAATAAGCTAATTGTATATTATGATATGTATAATTGACTCAAATATTTTGCAGACGTAATTAAGAATAATATGTAAATTTACTTATTACTGTCAAGAAACTAATTTCATTAATACAAACATTTAATGTATCTGTAAGCGACGCTGGGAGCATATGTTGTATATACAAGCGGCACAGGGCCGTGATTTCATAAATCTACAGGGTGCATAACATTACATCAGACTACGTCACTTGTTCTAGTTATTTAATTATGGTCCAACTTACTTTCTAGGGACTTTGTTATATTGACCATGCCTGACTGATTTGATCCACAAGAATGACTTCAAATTGACATTAATTAACATAGTTGCTTCAGAATTATTTAGAGATATATGAATATCCATCCGATACATACATATATTTTTTAAAAAACCATCACAAGTTATAGAACACAGAATACAACACAAAAATGACAACAGTAAGGGGAAAAATAGCAACAATAGAAAAAAATAACGTTCACACAAAGGTATGCCACTGCATTCTAAAAACCAAATCTTAAAAAAGTATGAGCTCGTGAAAATCGTGCATTCGCACAATAACCAACAATATTTTCTAACAAAACAAAAGTAATATGTACATATGTTCATATATACACACTCTCGGTGAGATATTATAACGAAAACCAGAACATCTTAGGACATACAAATGTACCTTGATATTTTATCCTCTTTTGCGTACAAATTTACACAACTTCAATAGATTATGTTCATTTTTTACATGATAGAATATTTTGAAAAAGTAGGAAGTTTTTACTAAGTTTGGGATGTAAAGATTTCTTTCAGAATTAAGAATTGACATAAATAATTTTGCTCAGAACCAAGTTATCTCGGGTTGCAGAGCTTGCAAATGTTAATTATTTGCCGATTATCACGTAAGTTTTTATTCATAAATAGTTATTGATGTAGCCAAATATCAGGTCTTCCAATTGGGTCCTCAATTGGCGTCAACATTTCATTAATTTTATAAGTTCATTTAAATTAAGTGTTTGTTTTGTTAATAGATTTTGAAAGATTATTTTCTTCACCAAGTAGCAAACGTGTCCAGAATGATATCATTTTAAAAAAGTTGAAAAAATCACAATATATTTAATTGTAGCTTTCATAAAATATGCAGTGCATTAAATTGGTGTGAAGTATGATTTTATGGCATTTCTGAAAATACTAGCACTGGCAGATATCGTTTTTATGCTCGTATATCGTGTTTTATGGTATCATGACTGTTGAGTACACTTACCCTACACTTACCGTACAATGTGTGGAAGTCTGGATGCTGGATAACACTGAGTCATGAATTTCTTTTAGCTAGGTTTCGCAAACCTTTATTAACACGACCTGCGTCCATGTTCCAGTTGTCGAAAATTCACATAGACAGGTGACCATTGTCGAACTCACTATGTGCCCTCGGTAGTATTTCCGAAAGACATGCGACCATTGTCGAACTCACTCTGTGCCCACGGTATTATTTCCGATAGACAGGCGACCATTGTCGAACTTTGTGCCCTCGGTAGTATTTCCGATAGACATGCGACAATTGTCGAACTCACTCTGTGCCCTCGGTAGTATTTCCGATAGACATGCGACCATTATCGAACTCACTCTGTGCCCACGGTAGTATTTCCGTTAGACAGGTGACAATTGTCGAAGTCACTCTGTGCCCTCGGTAGTATTTCCGATAGACAGGCGACCATTGTCGAACTCACTTTGTGCCCTCGGTAGTATTTCCGATAGACAGGCGACCATTATCGAACGTCACTCTGTGCCCTCGGTAGTATTTCGATAGACAGGCGACCATTGTCGAACTCAGTCTGTGCTCTCGGTAGTATTTCCGATAGACATGAGACCATTATCGAACTCACTCTGTGCCCTCGGTAGTATTTCCGATAGGCAGGCGACCATTGTCGAACTCACTCTGTGCCCTCGGTAGTATTTCCGATAGACATGCGACCATTGTCGAACTTACTTTGTGCCCTCGGTAGTATTTCCGATAGACAGGCGACCATTGTCGAACTCACTTTGTGCCCTCGGTAGTATTTCCGATAGACAGGCGACCATTGTCGAACTCACTCTGTGCCCTCGGTAGTATTTCTGATACGATGGCCGTAGAACTGAAAAAAATATCAATTATAAGTCAGCGAATTCAAATCATTTTCTCAGACGGTTGTTGCGTAAGTACCAATGTGTTACATTTCAATTATTCCATATATCTACGTAAAAACCATTTGCTGCGTCCTCCCCTTTAAGAGATATTTCATAATTTAAGTTGAATAGCTTCAATAAAATTGTGAAGCAAAATTTTCATTTCTTAGTTTTGAATTTTTCATTCATTATTCTGTAAATGCCCTCAAAATAAATATATTAGACAGTCAATGGAACAAAATTTTTCTCCATATAAAGAATAAAATGGTAGTTTCCTAACTTGACCCCCGTGGGTCAGATTAGAGCGCTATGATTTCGCAATATTTGTCAAAGTGAACTCTGGAAACGTTAAAGAACATTTCAAATGAATGACAGACTTGTTTCAATCATGCAATATCCAAAATATCTGTTATTGTAACTTAAAAGGTTTGTTCAGGTCACCTGACTTGTTTTAAAACTATTTTGTGATTCTATTGGCGTCTAAATCTTGTTCAACATATTTAGATATATTTACGTTTCAAACCCAAAATATATAGAATTCAAACAAAAATTCATGCTGAAACTTCAAGAAATGTCATTTTAGCCTGATTTGATTACATAAGATATTTTATATATTTTTGTCATTATTTTGCCTGAATATCCCTTTAACATGTATAGTAACAAAGATGAAAATTTAAAAAATATATGTAATGTAGGTATGTTAATACCAATTTCTCGGAAAAAGAATCTCAGTTCAAGGACGACATAATTCTGGACGGACGAACAGACAGACGGACGGACGGGGCCCAGGGTTAAATATACCCTCCGGGAAAAACCCGGAGGGCAAAAAGAATAACTGCGGGGGAAAAAATTGTATAATGCGGGAAAAAACCCGTCACGCAAAACCTCAATCCCCTTCATACGGGTTGGGATGGGACGTCCCCATGTGTTCGCCCCCAAACAAACACAAACTTGAATACAAGTAAAAAAATTTTTAATTTTAAAAAGCCCATCTATGACTAAACCAAAATAATGTTTGCGACCAATGGATCCGACCAGCCTGAGTCCGCGCAGCAGATCAGGATCCATCCGGTTTTAGGCACCCTTTTTAAGGGTTTTGGGGAAAAGCAAAGATCCTGATCAGACTGCGCGGATGCGCAGGCTGGCCTGGATCCATGCTGGTCGCAAACACATTATGTTGATTTTGTCATGACGCGGCTCATATTCAATTTTCAGGATTCTTTTTATTTGCAACAAAACATCAATATAAACCTTAATAATATTAGTTATATAAACACACTCTTCCAGTATAGATACATTTATGTTGCTTTTAAGTTACATGTATATGTACGGTGCTAATTGATATAAATAAAACAATAACATACGTACTTGAAAATATAATACTATATGTATATATACCACGCACATAACATACATGTATGATAGATTAATATAAGATGAACACGATTACGTATAAAATGACAATACACATTATAGCCAATACAATTAACAATCATGTAATGGAAGAACATTTTACATTATATATCAGGCCCGTCTTCACGTGTTTACAAATATATATGCGTCGTAAGTTTTAAGAGTAAAAGGTTGACTACCGATCGCATCACGGACGGACAGTTGTACATAAATATGAATACATAATAAATCTTAATTAGTATTTGACAAATGAGAAATTATTGATATTGTTATAATTCTTCATTTTTATCTGATAATTATGAATAAACAAATGTAAGAAATATTACACACAAGAACAGGAGTACGCAGATTGTGTTAACAATCACATTAGCTTAATAAATTAATTATCATTTGACTGGAGTATAATACTGCAGTAAAATTGAGATGTTATCTTTTGTATATACACATAATTATATATAAACGGTTTTTTATAATGTTTTTTTTTTGTTAATAGTAGATCTATTATTCAATGTAAAAAAAGTATAAAAAATATCTGCATTCACGGATTAATGACGCATTTAACGTTATGCAAAGATCGTGTTATTCCTTATCGACTTCAATGAAATCTAAAACTGACAAATATCATTATATCTTACAAATTCAAAGTAGAAAATTATATGATTTTGTTATGATCGTTTTATTTTAAAATTGAAGTAGCGAAACAAAGACAGTAAAATTATATTAGTGACACAAATCATTATTCTGGTTTTGTGTGCGAAATTCAATTTAGATAATACATTTATTTGTTCATGAATTGTTAAATTCGATTCGGAAAATTGTATGCCTTGCAAACTTTCTATGATATATGATTATGTATTTTTACATACATTTGATATCATTCACGAAAAAACATAATGTCATTCTCTTCAAAATTCAATGTAAGCTTCACATACACCAGACATGATGTTATTGGTATTATTTTGGCAGATCTTTTTCAATATTTGATATCATTTATTGAACTTCAATAGAAATACTCAGGGTAGATAATTTCACCATTTCTTATCGTATTTACTCATTATATTTGCATTTTACGACTGCGTTTTTATTGACGCTAAACTTTATAAACAAAACTGTCATATCTTCTGGATATTCTTAGACATTATAATATGTAATGTGATTCTGAATAGATAGAATGGAAATAAAAAAGTGGATTTGTTTACCCTTTTCCTTTTTCAATGCATTGTGTTATAGCCAGGATAAATTACTTATTATTTCCATATGTAGAAAATTATTGACTTTTTGTATAATAAACTAACTTGCTCGATCTGTCAATATGTCAGTTTTCTTGGTAACTTAATAACTATATACACAAAAAAGCTTTAAATTGACATAAAATTAAAATAATTTCAATCTATATTACTTCTGCACCATCGTCTTAGACAAATAGCTTGTCTAAAGAAAATGGTGGACTTCGCAGGCATCTAAGCGATAAACGGAAAAAGAGATCTCGAGTAAGAGTACACTTTGCATATTAAGCCCCGCCTATAAATTAAGCACGAATTTCTGATAAAGCGTTAACATGTATACAATATATACTTATGTTCATAAAAGATATATGAGGAATCACATTATAAGAGGACCAATAGATCATGAACATATACTCTAGTTTTGATAGAAGATGTATGAGAGGTTAATGTAAGATGAGCAGGGAATCATCTAGATGTAAATGTACATTAATAGTTATGGAATATATATTTTGTGAACGCAATTCCTCCTAAACCGGATGGCAGATTTTAGTAAATAGTTCCACAAAAAAATCTACAGATATACAGATATGCATGCTCTATTTTACGAGCACATCTGCACAGTGGGGGCATCCGTGTCCTTTGGACACAGTTCTAGTTTATAGAACAGACAAGAGCCATGTCAACATGGCCATCCCCCGCCGAATGTGTTTGCTCATTGGAAGAATGTATATGTAGTAGAGCAGAATAATTCCATTTTAAGAGGTCTTTTGGTAATGAAAACTGATGGCTATAGTGATTACAGATTTGAAACCTATGTGAATACTGATGGCTGAAAATAACAAAGGGCAATAACTGAAAAATAATGCAGGGTAGGTTATCATTCTTGTGTGCTGCATCCCTCCTCAGTAAAATCTATCCACCTATGAAGTTTCAAGTTGATACCTCAATACTTTTTGAGAAAAAAATTGAATTGAAAAATTAAGTATGAAAAATAACAAAGGGCAATAACTCAAAAATCATGCAAGGTAGAGTTATCATTCTTGTGCACTGCACTCCTCCTCAATGAGGTCTATCCACTTATGAAGTTTCAAGTTGATAACTCAAATACTTTTAGAGATATGCTCCGGACAAAAATGTCGGACGGAAGGACGGACGGACGGACGGAAGGACGGAAGGTCGGACGGACGGAGACTATTTCTATATCCTCCGCCGAAAATTTTCGGCGGGGGATAATATAAGGATATCTCATAAGATGACCAAGGGATTATCTAGATGTATATATACTATAGTTTTCATGGAACGGAAATAAGGGGATCACGTAAGATAACAAGATCATCTAGATGTACATAAACTCTTTTTCATTATGGAACAGATATAAGGGGATCACCTAAAATGATCAGGGGTCACCTAGATGTACATATACTATTGTTTCCATTGAACAGAAATAAGGGATCACGTAAGATGACCAGGTGACATCGAGATGTATATACTCTTTTTCATTATGGAACAGATATAAGGGGATCGCATAAATGACAAGGGGATAATCTATATGTATATAAACCTTTTTTTTTATTATGGAACAGATATGATTAAGGGGATCACGTAAGAATACAAGGGGATAATCTTGATGTACATATACTATAGTATTCATTGTTAAGAAATAAGGGGATCACGTAAGATGACAAGGGGATCATGAAGATGTACATATAATATAGTTTTCATTGGACAGAAAAAAATAAGGGGATCACATAAAATGACCAGGGGATCATCTAGATGTACATATACTATAGTATTCATTGAACAGAAATAAGGGGATCACGTAAGATGACCAGGTGACATCGAGATGTATATACTCTTTTTCATTATGGAACATATATAAGGGGATCGCGTAAAATGACAAGGGGATCATCTAGATGTACACATACTAAAGTTTTCATTGAACAGAAATAAGGGGATCACGTAAGATTACAAGAGAATCATGTAGATGTACATACTCTTTTTCAGTTTCATTATGGAACAGATATAAGGGGATCGCGTAAAATGACAAGGGGATCTTCTGGATGTATATATACTATAGTTTTCATTGAACAGAAATAAGGGGATCATGTAAGATTACAAGAGAATCATGTAGATATACATTCCCTTTATCATTTTGGAAAAGATACGATGGGATCACGTAAAATGACGAGGGGATCATCAAGATGCACGTATACTATAGTTTTAATTGATTAAAAATAAGGGGATCACGTAAGATTATAAAGGATCATCTAGATGTACATATACTGTACTTTTTTGATTTTGGAACAGTGACCTTTGACCCAGTGACCAGACATCTACTAATCATGACTAACTTCCATGCCAAAAATGAAGAGTGTGGGTCAAAGGAATCTAAAGTTATTGGGCGGACAAGCTTTTTTAAGTCAAGGCCTCAATAATAAATTGGGTACTGCATAGTACTGCAACTACTAAGGTCAGTATTCTGAGACTTGGTCTGAAAAAATAATATACTATAATATATGTACTATATAACAAACTATTACATATAAATAAAAGAACTAACACTGTATAATACAAGTCTCTCCATAAATATGCTAAGTGTACCTTACAAAGTACAGTGAATTTCTCGAATATTTCATGTACTAATTGTGTCAGCCATTATTTGAATAAGCTATTACTTCTGAAATAAAGTGTTTCTTAAGTTACAACAGAACTCGGAACCAGTTCAATGCCGCACAAGAACAATCGGCAATCACATGTGTCGCCTTGTGATAGCCAAATAAGGAGAATAGTGACAATCCAGTTTGCTGGCTACTTTGTAGCATGTTGGAGCTACAGTGTAGCAGGAGACACAAAAGTCACTAATCGGCCAAAACCCATTTGACATTTCAAGGGCAATAACCTAGCCAAAATTCATTCAAAGGGGTAACCCGTGACATATTCGCAAGTAAAAATCCTGTAAAATTCATTAAATTGCCTTAACGGTTGAACAGAAGTTGCCCAAACAAACTTCAAAAGTAAAAATCATTAAAGGGCCATAACTCTGACATAAATCTTTGAAATTGCCGATAAGCACAACTAAACTTCATGTTATATTTAGATGATATTGTACCAGTGGTTTTTTTAGAAGTAATCTGATCAAGTTTTGAGACAGACGGACGGACAAACACACAACAGAGAATTGATATTTATGTGTCGCAGGCTATTTTGTCGCAGGCCACACAAAAACCGTTCCTGTCAAGGATCTTGGCTTAAGAACAAATTATTGTGGCATTATCCCCATTATATGATGCGAGCTTTTTTAAATAACATCATTTTTTTTTTTTTTTTGTTTTTAGTCTCCTTTTAGCGACATTTAAGATTTTTTATGTACACTAGTTACTTGTTCAAATTGCAATGTTTTAGGGGACACATAAGGTAAATGACATACCTATAGATGTGTTGATGTTATCAACTTACATGCATGGAGAAGCCAGTGTATAAATGAGAAAAAATCAAACTGTATAAACTTGTTTTATTTATAAAAGATAACATGATCATATTGCTTAATTTCAGTGAAGTCAATATTACAAAACAATTATCATAGTTATTGCTACATTCAAATATTACACTACATTTATCGGTTGCAAAGACAATTGATAAATAATAGTGCACATGTTATTTAATTCATCAACAAAATTCCATTAACAGACACATTAACAGCATGTAAATAAGTATTAATGTACATAGCCTAAAATACAAAAGGTGTCAGTAGGATAGCGCACAAAGGATAAAAAGAGCAAAAAAAATGTAGGAATTAATCGAAAGATTTCATTTCAATATAAAAACTTGGTTATGATTCTCAATTAGTGACTTTCAATATGATCATGGTAACAAAGACATTTGTAAGTGAAAAACTTCACTAAGGGTTATGGAAGAGTATACTGACCCCCCTTATAGACTGGTTTGATTTTGGTAAAATGTTCATCCTAACGGCATTTTTTAGTACAAACAGGTAGTTGGGCTTACTTACCTATTTCGAGTACGCTGAATTCATTTTTTGCTCTACCACGGCTGTATTTTTAGTCCTTGACCTTTAAAAATCAATTTCAAAATGGCCGCCATTGATTTTTAAAATTTTACTTCAATTCTCTCATGGGCGAGATATATACATATTTTTTTGCATTTTAATTGAAGGTTCTGTTAATTTTAGTCTGCTGAAGTGTGGACGAGAAGAATAGATGCAAAAACAATAAAATTTATTGCGACAGCCATCTTGGATTTCAAAATGGCTGACATGTTCTTATGTTTTATACACTGTTTTATAATTAGAGTAAACAAGCACAAGAAGGCATTTTACTAGGCATGTTTTCTTTTATTAGAAGTAGAATGATACTAATTAAGACTTCCAAGTGCAGACTTTGAAAAACATCGATTAAAACTCCAAACTTTATGGTGAAAAAGGTGACAATTTATACCCTAATACAACGTAAATGAGTCATATTTGCGTTCACTTCGTCATTTAGATGTTATTATTTTACTTCTAAGAATACAATGCATGTTCCTTAAATTATTGCGATGTTTTTTAAATTGGATTTGTATCGCCCTGAGGGGTGGGGGGGGGGCTGCTCAAATGTCTGTCCGAGCGTCCTCTTGTGTCAGTTAGGGGTATTTGCGATCACAATTTGGCGTTTAGATTAATTCCGTATACCCCGACCTATAGGATGAATCATTGGTTATGGGAGGCAAAAGGCTGCTTTTGGAGTAAGAAACAAACATGAAGATAACAGACATCTTCACAAATCTCTCAGTAAGAGCTTGTCCCTGTCTGTCCGTTTTTTTTTATCCCGTCCATATCTGTCATTTTCGGATAAATTTTGAAATAAATTGCAATAATGTGTGGCACATGGATACAATGTCATAATAAAGACCCAGGTTTGAAGCTCAACTCCTCATGTTAGACTTGAAAGTGCATGAAAAAAGATGTGCATTTTAGTATTCTGTCATTAAGAGATGAATTTTGAAATAGTTAAGCATAAATATACGGCCTATAACGGATTGGGAAATGATGTACTTTATATTATTACTTAATCTTCAAACAGGCATACCATGAATATTGTTTGGTTATTTCTAATGTCAATTGCGCAGGAACATGTAGTGGGACGAGAAGTGCTCGAGAGCCATTTCAACAATCTAAAGAGCAGGGTCATGTCTATCAAGGAAGACAATTTTGTTCATTAGTGGGGAACCCGGTCAACAATTTTCATGCACGACCTGATATTTAAAAAAAGTATCAGTATTTCCAAAAGTAATATAGGAATCGTCATCCAGGCTGGCATTCGAAAAATATTTTTTCTCACGAAATAAACTACTATTCTGTATGATAGAGTTAATGTTTCTTCTTGTAAGAGAAATAATCCGTATGATGTTTATCCCATAGAAGCTCTTACATAGTATTTTATTGCTGATTTAGGTACCCCGAAAAGAACATGGTGTTTGAGGCCCCTGTGTTAGGACTTTTGTCGTCTATTTGGTTATCATGTGGTATAAAATTAGGGGATTAAATTATCCGTTTTGATTGACCTAGAGCAGGCGGTGTACGGGTAAAAATATTTAAATCTTGTTAATTGTATAATGCCACCGTCCTGGAACGACAATAACTTTGCATAAATGTGTATTTTGAAAAGGTCGTGTCATGCACAAGCAGGGTTATGTCTACAGTTGAACTTATAAATCATGATATAAACGTAACAAGATGGTTGTGTCCGATCTATATCTTTCTCATTAATTGATGCCTTTTGAAATAATTCTGCATAAATAAATGGCACATTGGGACAATGAGTCACATGTTAAACCCAGCTGATGATGTAAATCAAAGATCAAAATCATACGTTCACTTCGAACAAAATATTTCCTTAAAGTGTCTGGTTAAAGTCTGGTTAACGATTTTGTCATTCATGGATGAACTTAAAATCATTTGGGTTAAATATGGCGCCTCTTTGTGAGACGACATGTAGCGGACAAATGTTCGAAGGTCACACTTGCATTTCAAAAGTCATGATATGAGAGTGCATTTGTGGTCATGTCCAGTCCATATATGTGTTATTCAGCAAGAGCTAAGAATAAATACATGGTACTTTGAAACAATTTGTCTTGAGTGAGAATAAATATTTTGAAGGTCATGTCCGGTCATGAATTCTGTCATTCATTGGATGGATATTGGCGTAACTATGCATACATTTGTGGCACATTAGGACTACTTGTAATGCTTAAACACTAGATTGATAGCTAGATAGGTCAATTTAGAACATTGATGATTTGTCTATATCTTGGTCATTTATTCATGGATGTTTTTTAAAATAATAAGAAATACTAAAGATATAAATAAATGCTTCTTTATGTTTCTAATTTTTGTAAAACTTTTAAGACTACAGTATACATGCCTTCAATGTAAAAAATGGAAAACAAGATTAACAAGGAAAGGTGGCGTTCAATGAACGCAACCCCGACACGACCCAGCAACAAATGTAATGGATTCTTAACTGAGCCGAGCTTCGGAGACATTTCAAGTGGCACGCCCTTGTTTCTCTTGTTTTACATAATTGTCAGGATAGTGCAAAAATAGTTGGTACACATTTTAGTGACTAAAATTACACTAAGAAATATCAAAGTAATTTTATGGAGTGATAGTTGAAAAAATATGAGATAAAATTGTTCTCTTGTGGCAAATGACATTAAGATATGTTATACCATAATGCAATAAGATACTCATCAATTTCTTAAAAGATAGCCAAGAACAAAATAAGTACGGAGATTTGAAGATATCTTAATCACTTGAATGATTTTAAAACATGAGATAGAATAAGGCACAGCGTCCTTGGCAAAGTGGCATAATTATAATGTAGACGTTGATGTTAACTAAGACAATGAATACATACCAATGAATAAAGACAAAACGCAAAAAATCTCGTATTTTCAGTTAAGTAATTAAAATTTAAAGACATAAGCTTCGAGGGCATATATTTTACATGATTTACAATGTAGTAGCAAAAAACCAAAATGCTCTATCAAATCATTATGTGTTAATAAAAAAGTATAAACAGCAGTAAATCGTCAATATATTAATTGCAGAATTGGTATCAATTGACTGTCTAATCTTCTATGCATGTACCATCATCAAATACCCGTGGTAGACCTATAATGTTTTACTTTATATTATTCATTAATCGTAAGACAGTGTAAGCTCGTAAACTGTTTATGGTTCATGTTTGCGATACTTTTTTCAAAGTGAAATACAATAAAGATTAAAATGACTTTACCATTTATTTGAGTTTATTTCAGTTAATAGATAGATGATCTGTTTTAACCATGGCTAGGCATTTTTAGCTCACCTGTCACAAAGTGACAGGGTGAGCTTTTGTGATCGCTTTTCGTCCGGCGTCCGTCGTCCGTCCGTCCGTCCGTCGTCCGTCCGTAAACTTTTACTTTAAATGAAATCTCCTCATAAACCACTAAGCCAATTTCATCCAAACTTCACAGGAATGTTCCTTTGGTGGTCACCTTTAAAAATTGTTCAAAGAATTTAATTCCATGCAGAACTCTGGTTGCCATGGCAACCAAAAGAAAAAACTTTAAATATCTTCTTTTAAAAAACCATAAGAGCTAGAGCTTAGATATTTGGCATGAAACATCTTCTAGTGAGTGTCTACCAAGTTTGTTCAAATAAAAGCCCTGGGGTTAAAATTGGCCCCGCCCCAGGGGATCATTGATTTTCCCTATATGCATATAGTAAAAACTTAAAAAATCTTCTTTTAAAGAACCCAAAGAGCTAGAGCTAAGATATGTAGCATGAAACATGTTCTAATGGGTGTCTACCAAGTTTGTTCAAATAAAAGCCCTGGGGTCAAAATTGGCCCCGTCCCGGGGGGTCATTGATTTTCCCTATATGCATATAGTAAAAACTTAAAAAATCTTCTTTTAAAGAACTCAAAGAGCTATGGCTAAGATATTGAGCATCAAACATGTTCTAATGGGTGTCTACCAAGTTTGTTCAAATAAAAGCCCTGGGGTCAAAATTGGCCCCGCCCAAGGGGGTCATTGATTTTCCCTATATGCATATAGTAAAAAACTTAAAAAATCTTCTTTTAAAGAACCAAAAGAGTTAGAGCTAAGATATTTAGCATGAAACATGTTCTAATGGGTGTCTACCAAGTTTGTTCAAATAAAAGCCCTGGGGTTAAAATTGGCCCCGCCCCAGGGGATCATTGATTTTCCCTATATGCATATAGTAAAAACTTAAAAAATCTTCTTTTAAAGAACCCAAAGAGCTAGAGCTATGATATGTAGCATGAAACATGTTCTAATGGGTGTCTACCAAGTTTGTTCAAATAAAAGCCCTGGGGTCAAAATTGGCCCCGTCCCGGGGGGTCATTGATTTTCCCTATATGCATATAGTAAAAACTTAAAAAATCTTCTTTTAAAGAACTCAAAGAGCTATGGCTAAGATATTGAGCATCAAACATGTTCTAATGGGTGTCTACCAAGTTTGTTCAAATAAAAGCCCTGGGGTCAAAATTGGCCCCGCCCCAGGGGGTCATTGATTTTCCCTATATGCATATAGTAAAAAACTTAAAAAATCTTCTTTTAAAGAACCAAAAGAGTTAGAGCTAAGATATTTAGCATGAAACATGTTCTAATGGGTGTCTACCAAGTTTGTTCAAATAAAAGCCCTGGGGTCAAAATTGGCCCCGCCCCGGGGGGTCATTGATTTTCCCTATATGCATATAGTAAAAACTTAAAAAATCTTCTTTTAAAGAACTCAAAGAGCTATGGCTAAGATATTTAGCATCAAACATGTTCTAATAGGTGTCTACCAAGTTTGTTCAAATAAAAGCCCTGGGGTCAAAATTGGCACCGCCCCGGGGTCATTGATTTTCCTTATATGTGTATAGCAAAAACTTAAAAAATCTTCTTTGAAAAAACCCAAATAGCTAGAGTTAAGATATTAAGCATGAAACATCTTTTAGTGAGTGTCTACAAAGTTTGTTCAAATAAAAGCCCTGGGGTCAAAATTGGCCCCACCCCGGGGGTCATTGATTTTCTTTATATGTGTATAGCAAAAACTTAAAATCTTCTTTGAAAAAAAACCAAATAGCTAGAGTTTAGATATTAAGCATGAAACATCTTCTAGTAAGTGTCTACAAAGTTTGTTCAAATAAAAGCCCTGGGGTCAAAACTGGCCCGGCCCCAGGGGTGTCATTCTTTTTAACTATATGTTTATCGTAAAAACTTAAAAAAAATCTTCTTTTAAAAAGCCCAATGAGCTAAAGCTTAGATGTTTAGCATGACACATCTTCTTATGGGTGTCTACCAAGTTTGTGCAAATAAAAGCCCTTGGGTTAAATTGGCCCTGCAACGTGGGGGGTGGGGGTGGGGGGCCTATATACAGGTGAGCGACCTCAGGGCCATCATGGCCCTCTTGTTAAAGTTTGATTGATAAATACGAACCTTTATAAAGTAGCTATATCAATACAACAATAAAAGATATCGTACAAACACATCTATGTGGATGTTTCTAAATTCCAAATTTGACAATTTCCCCTTTTTACATATGAATTTTGCGTGGGCCGGTGTTAGGGTGCTTGGACGGTACCTTGCAATTTCCAGTTACATCCATTTACAGGCTCAATCAAATCGAGCCTACAACGTTTTCAATTTTGCCGTTTTGATCATATTTTAGGGATTCTGTTGTTGTTTTTTTTGTTGTTGTTTCTATTTTAAATAGGGCCGTACAATAGATATTGTTGCAAAGACATGCGGGCTCAGAAACATAGTCACTGACCTGTGAAGATGACAGGCAATTTTTTTTAAATATTTACATACTGACATTGACTCTTGGCATTCAAATTATAAAATGATCTAGTGTCCATAAAGGTTGACACAAATGATATTCTATCAAAATAAAGAAAACTTAAACATCTAATGGTAAATTAAAATGTGCAAGATTTTATGCAAGGCATTTGGGATCTCAGACACCTGATATAGATTAATTGTCCAAAAAGATGACCTGTGATAGTTTTAAGTAATGTTGTAAATTAAAGTGTACAGTATACATACACATAATGTACAATTCGACATGAAATGTTGCTCATATCATTATACAATTTTTGATATTCATTCCTACTGAAGGATACATTTGTTTAAAAGCACTATACTTATATTTGTTAAAAAGGTGTCCATTTTGAAATCAAAGATGGCCGGCATAGCAGTCAATTCGTAAAGCATGTATAATAATCAGCCAATTATTCCTAAAAGTAATTGAAACTTTATTCCATGTAGATTCACGGACATACGATACGATATGTTCCAGAAATAATTTTTTTTAAGAAGATGGTAAAGGACAATGGCGGCCATTTTGATTTGACCTTTAGAAGGTCAAGGACTTCAAGTACAGCCGTGGTAGAGCAAAAAATGAATTCAGCGTACCCGAATTATGTAAAAACGATTGACTACCTGCTTGTACTAAAAAATGCCGTTAGACTCTTAACGGAGGGTCTTTTCTGAAAATCAAACCCGTCTATTATATATTTTATATGCCTGTTTAAAATACGACGATACATGATAACAACATAGTTCGTAATGTTTTTTTAAAAGTTATATATATAGTTCATATTGATCTTTTCTGTTTTTGGCTACTATATTGTTAAAGATACGTATAATAAACTTAAGTCTTTCTTAAGACCTTACTTTTATTTATAAGAAATATGTTTTTTCTTCTTTTCATTGAAATTCTACCTCAAGAAGCAAACGTTTTCTTCGAGTAAACGCTTTTATTTATTTGAAAGCAGTATGTTTTCGAGGCATTATTTGTTTGACAGATATAGAGATGATATAATCGTATGCAATATATATATTCTTTACCTGAATTATTAGCTTAGATGATGTTTTATATGTTTCCTAAAATAAGTTGATCGTTATGATAACACGCTTGCGGTACACGAGTTTTATATAAAAGATTATAATTAATCTGATATATATTATAATTATATAAATGGTATTGAAACTTTAAGTAACTTATACTATAAATATTTCTTACAATTTTTTCAATGATTATACATGTTTTTTTATATCAAAACGAGAAAAGGGCCATTTAATATTATAATAATAGATGCGACTTATTATACCGAGAGAATCTTATTTAATTTATAAATTCATACATCTTTTTTCATGAGATTCATATGATAAAGGCTGAAGTGTACAACCAATGTATGTTAAGAAGAACATTCTGTTCTCTTAAATTTCCAAATATCATCGAAGAAACAATGCATATTTGTGATTTATGGTGTATAATTACAGACAAAACTCTGCAAGATCTATTTTAGATACCATATAACTTGTCAATTTTTTAAAGATATGTATTATACAAAGGTTTTTTTTCTTGAAGGCATAAAAAATATATAAGGGGGGTCAGTATACTCTTCCGTAAAGGGTTCAGTGACCTCAAAGCAAGTTTTCTTTTATTTTTAAGTGAATAATTAAGTAGTTTTGAATACTGATGTTGCATACAATTCTTTTGACAAGGTTTTTTTTTCAAAAGTTAAAAAAGTCTATAAATCAAGGATAGGGACCAGATATTATGATCTCAAATGTGTAAAATTGTAGTTGATGATATATGAAGTTATTCAAGTATTGATTCAAACTTCAACCAACGTATTACACTGATGTACAGGTGAATAAGTTATCCCAATAATACTTTGAATAGTCAAGCTATTAGTTCTCAAATTCAATATCAAATTCATACAATAACGAATTCAAATGAGTCGGCAACATTTTTTTATAAATTTTGCTGTCTGTCTTGGGTAACCTTTAATTTCAATTTGATATAAAATCTTATTTGTTCAAAGAGCATCTCTTTCATTGAATGTTAATTGATCAATTTAAAAATTCATGAATGGGAAATGATTATAAATACATGTATAGCTTATCATAAAATCCAATGACCCCTGAAACAAAGCTTATTTAGACTACAAGGTCCACTTAAAACTGCTACATACCAACTATCTTAGCATGTTATTTGATCTCGATTCAATTAAATTCTTTATTAAAGATGTTTAGGCCACCAGCCCATACATAAACAATGTTCTCATAAACATATACATACATAAATACAATCATGATCAATATATATATTTAACATTGTATTTTAAACGTAAATTTAAATGTTTAAATACAAGCAATGATATTGGTAATACAAAAACGAATATATAGCATAAAAACTTAAATAAATAAGAAGTGACAAGTTTAGATGAATGAAGGACAAAACAACATAAGTCAAAACCCCACTTCTAAAAATTTTATATAGTGGACAAAACCCCACACCTGAATTTTATAAAGTGGACAAAACCCAACACGTTCAATTTTATACAGGGGATATAACCCCATACCTAATTATTTTTTTTATAAAACCATACCATTCATATGATATTGTTCTTGTTAGAATTTTTTTTTACTAAAGTTGATATAGATACTGTACTTATTTCATATAGTTCCTTTGATCATGATAATTAATGGTATGTTATATTTTATTTCAATATACAATACAATATGATTAAATTATAACAACCTATACTACGGAAACGTATAGCGACCACCCCTACATGTAAGTTAAAACAGAATTTTTGACAATTTATTTAATACATATTATATACATAACCAATTTTTACAAACTTACTTGATCTGAAATATTTGTCTAGTTATATCTACCGCCCCTGCATTTTGGTAAAAACTGAATTTTCTGACCAATATTTACATTGTTATTTGATCTTGATTATATCATTTACTCAATCTGCTGTTAATATTGCTGGATTAAAATTTATGTGAAATTTTTCAGTTCATTTATATGTATTAGTTATATATACTTGAGGTTTTTTATTCGCATACCTCTATCATTATGAAATATAATATAACATATTTTACAATTTATATTTGATATATCCTGCACAATACAAAGCTTTATTAAAGATTTTATATGCAGCATTTGAATGAGGTTTTCTGCATTTCAAAGATTAAGGAATGTGACTCCTCCATTACGCGCCCAAATATGGTAGACGGGTTTGATTTTCAGAAAAGACCCTCCGTTAAGAGTCTAACGGCATTTTTAGTACAAGCAGGTAGTCAATCGTTTTTACATAATTCGGGTACGCTGAATCCATTTTTTTTTGCTCTACCACGGCTGTACTTGAAGTCCTTGACCTTCTAAAGGTCAAATCAAAATGGCCGCCATTGTCCTTTACCATCTACTTAAAAAATTATTATTTCTGGTACATATCGTATCGTATGTCCGTTAATCTACTTGGAATAAAGTTTCAATTACTTTTAAGAATAATTGACTGATAATTATAGTTACATGCTTTACACATTGACTGCTATGCCTGTCATCTTTGATTTCAAAATGGACATTTTTTTAAACAAAATAAGTAAAGTGCTTTTAAACAAATGGATCCTTCTGTAGGAATGCGTATCAACAATTGTATAATGATATGAGCAATATGTCATGTCGAAATGTACACACTGTGTAGGTATACTGAACACTTTAATTTACATCATTACTTCAAACTATCACGGGTCATTCCTTTTGGACAATTAATCTATATCAGGTATCTGAGATCCCAAATGTCTTACATAAAACCTGCACATTTTGATTTACCATCAGATGTTTAAGTTTTTTTTTATTTTGATAGAATAGCATTTGTGTAAACCTTATGGACACTAGATCAAATATAATTTGAATGCAAAGAGTCAAGGTCAGTATGTAAATATTTTAAAATTTGCCGGTCATCTTCATAGGTCAGCGACTATGTCTTTCAGCCCGCATGTATTTGCAACAATATCTATTGTACAACCCGATTTAAAATAGAAAAAAAAAAAAACAGAATCCCTGAAAAGCGATCAAAACGGCAAGATTGAAAACGCTGTAGGCTCGATTTGATTGAGCCTGAACATGGACGTTACTGGAAATTGCAAGGTATTGTCCAAGCACCCTAGCACCGGTCTACGCAAAATTCACATATCAAATGGGGAAATTGTGAAATTTGGAATTTAGAAACATGCGCAGATGTGTTTATACCATATGATTTTTTGTTATTTTGATATAGCTACTTTATAAAGGGTCGTATTTATCAATCAAACTTTAAACATTAAGAAGCATTTATTTATATCTTTAGTATTTCTTATTATTTTAAAAAGCATCCATGAATAAATGACAAAAATATAGACACAACCATCAATGTTCTAAATTGACCTATCTAGCTACCAACCTAGTGTTTAAGCATTACAAGTAGTTCTAATGTGCCACAAATGTATCCCTAGTTACGCCAATAGTCATCCAATGAATGACAGAATTTATGACCGTACATGACCTTCAAAATATTTATATAAAATGAAATAATATCACCTTTAATGTCTGAAATCTTACTTTATGCGACAATTCTTATCTCACGCAAGACGTACCACGTATTTATTCTTAGCTCTCGCTGAATAACACATATATGGACTGGACATGGCCACAAATACACTCTCATATCATGACTTTTGAAATACAAATGTGACCTTGGAACATTTCTCCGCTACATGTCGTTTTACAAAGAGGAGCCATATTTATCCCAAAGGATTTTTCATTCATCCATGAATGACAAAATCGTTAACCAGACTTTTTAGACACTTTAAGGGAATATTTTGTTCGAAGTGAAAGTATGATTTTGGTCTTTGATTTACATCATCAGCTGGATTTTATATGTGACTCATTGTCCCAATGTGCCATTTATTTATAAGAATTATTTCAAAAAGCATCAATTAATGAGAAAGTTATAGATCGGACACAACCATCTTGTTACGTTTATATCATGATTTATAGACATAGCCCTGCTTGTGCATGACAAGACCTTTTTAAATTACATATTTACGCAAAGTTATTGTCGTTCCAGGACGGCGGCATATACAACTAACAAGATTTAAATATTTTTACCCGTACATCGCATGCTCTAGGTCAATCAAAACAGAAACTTTAATACCACATTATAACAAAATAGACGACAAAAGTCCTAACACAGGGGCCTCAACCACCGTGTCCTTGTCGGGTTACCTATATAAGCAAATGAAATACTATCCTCATGCACGAAGCTCGGCACTAGTATGTTCGAGCTTCTATGGGATAAACACCATATGGAATGTTTCTCTTACAAGAAGAAACATTAACTAAACTCTATTATTCAGGAACGTAGTGTATTTCATGTTAACAAAAATTATTTGAATGGCAATTCCTATATTACTTTTGGAAATACTAAGATTACTTTTTTCATATCAGGTCGTGCATGAAAAATTCCCTAGTTATGAACTTTTACAAAATCGTCTTTCTTGATAGACACGACCCTGATCTTTTGACTGTTGAATTGGCTCTCAACCACTACACGTCCCAGTACATGTTCTTGCGCAATTGACATTGACATAAGAAATAACCAAACATTTTCTTGGTATCCCTGTTTGAAGAATAAGTAATAATATAAGGGACATCATTTCCCAATCCGTTATAGGCCGTATATTTATGCTTAACTATTTCAAAATCCATCTCTTAATGACAGAATACTAAAATGCACATCTTTTTTCAAGCACTTTCAAGTCTCACTTGAGGAGTTGAGCTTCAAACCTGGGTCTTTTTTGTTACATTGTATCAATGTGCCACACATTAATGCAATTTATTTCAAAATCTATCCAAATATGACAGATATGGACTGGATTAAAAACGGACAGACTGGGACACGCTCTTACTGAGATATTTGTGAAGATGTCTGTTATTTTCATGTTTGTTTCTTACTCCAAAAGCAGCCTTTTGCCACCCATAACGAATGATTCATCCCATAGGTCGTGGGTATTATTATGTAACGAAATTAATCTAACGCCAAATTGTGATAGCAAATACCCCTAACTGACACAAGAGGACGCTCGGACAGATAGACAGACTGACAGACATTTGAGCCCTCAGGGCAATACAAATCCAATTTAAAAAAAACATCGCAATAATTTAAAGAACATGCAGTGTATTCTTAGAAGTATAAAAATTACATCGAAATGACAAAGTGAACGCAAAATATGACTCTCATTTACGTTGAATTAGGGTATAAATTTTGCAACATAAAGTTTGTAGTTTTAATGGATGTTTTTCAAAGTCTGCGCTTGGAAGTATTACTTAGTATCCCTGCACTTCTAAAAAAAGAAAACATGCCTAGTAAAATGCCTTATTGTTCTTGTTTACTTTAATTATAATACAGTGTATAAAACTTAGGAAATTGTTAGCCATTTAGAAATCCAAGATGGCTGCCGAAATAAATTTTATTGTTTTTGCATCTATTCTTCTCGTCCACACTTAAGCAGACTAAAATTAACAAAGCCTTAAATTAAAATGGCAAAAAATGTGTACATATCTCGCCCATGGGAGAATAAAAGTAAAATTTAAAAAATCAATGGCGGCCATGTTGCAATTGATTTTTAAAGGTCAAGGACTAAAAATAGAGCAAAAAATGAATTCAGCATACTCAAAATAGGTAGTTAGCCCAACTACCTGCTTGTACTAAAAATGCCGTTAGGATGAACATTTTCCCAAAATCAAACCAGTCTATGGCAGATCGGTTGTCTTTTTTATCCTAATTATCAGAAATCTAACCGAAAGATTTCTCTTCATCACCAGCATATATTATCTTTATTAGCAACTGGTTGGTTAAGCATTTTTTACATAATCTTTATCATGTAACACCCTCTGTACATGCCAATTTTAAATCAATGAGAAGCAAAATTGGTGGAAATTATCATTTTAACTGCATATTATATATTTTGCAAAAAAAGGAGATTTTTTTTCCTATGAAAAATACAAAATATCGTGCCCTTCATCACCATAACATTTGATTTTGTCCGCATTTTTTGTAAGTTTCTATAAATGGATAGTCTTATATGATGTGTGACACGAGAAAAGTCAAGACAGCTTTATTTGATAAAGGAAGCAATTAAATCAAGTTATATTGTAAATCATAAATTATATAATACGTATTTTTTCGTAATCTAACGTACGTTTTTTTATCTTATAATGCAAAATAAACTACTTTTAACTTTCTGACAAAATGAAAAAATAAAACACTTACATCTTTTTAAATATGTATTTTCTTTCCTCAAAGCATATTTACATATAACAAACATACTATAAAACTACAAAAAAAGTCATTTGATATGTATCATATAAGAGTGGTCGCTATACGTTTCCGTACTATACAAATATTACAAACTGATAAATAATCTAATGATGATAATAAAGATCCTATTACTAAAATTAAGCTTTAATTGCATTATATTCAGCCATTTCACAAAACTGATAGTTTAGAGGTAAATAAGAATAATCCTAGCCTACATAGAAATCTAACATCCATTGCTAAATTTCTGATTTGTTTCATGTTCAGTTTATAAATCTGCTTAAGTTTTCAAAAGTTTCTTATAAACAAGAATGAATAACATACATCAATTATAAACAAAGTTATAGAAAAAAATTAAGCAGGATTCAAAGATTTGACCATGAAGGTCAATATCATTTATAAGTCTTGGTTGAATTCCTTACAATATTCACATGTAAAACTTCTTCAGATTATTCCAATTTTTATTAAATTTGGTTGAGCAGTTTTGGAGAAGAAAAGGCACACAATGCTGTGTTCATAGATGGCTGGTTGTTCAGATGGCCGACTAGTAAACCAATGTTTCCCATTTGTTGAACGGGTGATTTATTTCTTTAAACAGACAAAATCTCTTTTCTTCACATTGTACTCAATGATTTTCTTCAACATAATTTAATTAATTTAACAAAAACTATATTCATAAAATGTACTTGCTAAAGTCTATATTACAAGAAAACTGACCTAACATAATTATATAACAAATACATACAATGATCAATTAATATTGTAACATGCATAATACAATGTATGTACATTATTCTGTAAGTATTTGTACAAATACATGAATGCAATATGACACTACTAGACGTTAAGAAACAACTCAAATACATGACATTTTGACCAGATATAAAACAATATTTAGATGAAATAATAAGTAAAAACAAAAATAAACTATATAGTAACAATCTCCTGATATATTGCATAAAGGATAATATTTACCTAACATATGTTTTGATGAGCTAAGTGCAAAAGCAAATAAACAAAAAACTTAAAAAAAAACATGTATTTCCAGATTGTATCAGCATATTTTAAAAAGTTATAATAAAAAGTGTATATACCTAGTATATATTCAGAATATGTACATACATTGGTCCAAACAAAGATATCTATAGAGAAACAGTATAATATGGTCTGTCTTATGTTCTTTATTAAACACCAAAAATATAAATCATACACAAATACACACAATTTGTTTGTCATACCAACTTAATGTAGTAAAGACTGCCATATACAACAATAGTAATATAGTGAACTATCACAATAGAAATGTAGTGAACTATCACACAATAGTTATGTAGTGAACTATCACAATAGTAATGTAGTGAATTATCACAATAGTTATGTAGTGAACTATCACACTAGTAATATAGCGAACTGTCACAATAGTAATGTAGCAAACTATCACAATAGTAATGTAGCGAACTATCACAATAGTAATGTAGTGAACTATCACAACAGTAATGTAGCGAACTATCACAATAGTTATGTAGTGAACTATCACAATAATAATTTAGTGAACTATCACAATAGTAATGTAGTGAACTATCACACTAGTTATGTAGTGAACTATCACAATAATAATGTAGCGAACTATCACAATAGTAATGTAGTGAACTATCACAATAGTAATGTAGCGAACTATCACAATAGTAATGTAGCAAACTATCACAATAGTAATGTAGCGAACTATCACAATAGTAATGTAGTGAACTATCACAATAGTAATGTAGCGAACTATCACAATAGTTATGTAGTGAACTATCACAATAATAATGTAGTGAACTATCACAATAGTAATGTAGTGAACTATCACAATAGTTATGTAGTGAACTATCACAATAGTAATGTAGCGAACTATCACAATAGTAATGTAGTGAACTATCACAATAGTAATGTAGCGAACTATCACAATAGTTATGTAGTGAACTATCACAATAGTAATGTAGCGAACTATCACAATAATAATGTAGCGAACTATCACAATAGTAATGTAGCGAACTATCACAATAATAATGTAGCGAACTATCACAATAGTTATGTAGTGAACTATCACAATAGTAATGCAGCGAACTGTCACAATAGTAATGTAGCAAACTATCACAATAGTGTCACAACAAAAACCAACGTAATGAGTTTGCGACCGCGCAGTCTGATCAGGATCCATGCTGTTCGCTTACAAACCCCTATAACAAGTAGAGAAACTGATAGCGAACAGCATGGATCCTGATCAGACTGCAAGGATGCGCAGGCTGGTCTGGATCCATGCTGGTCGCAAACACACTATGTTGGTTTTGTTGTGACGCGGCTCATTTAACCTTTCACTGCTTTCATATATGAATGATGAATCTAAGACCCATTTTTGGGACACAAAGTAGTGTTTTTCTTTATCTTATATTTGTTTATTTTCTTCCTAAAATGCTCGTATTTTTAATGTACTACATACCTCGTCCTACTTCAAGTGAAAAGTAAGCATTTATCTTTTGTAGATTAGTAAATTCTTGTATTTCTTAGAAATGTCTCAGGCAGCAAAGGGGTTTTTAAGTGCACTTACAGACATGGTTTTATATTGTTAGCATAGACATTAACAATTATTTTTGAAGAGTTTTATGGGGGTTAATTGATAATAATTATATTGTAGATCATGTTAATGATAATTATATTGTGAATCTTGTTATGAATTATATTTATATTTTGGATCATGTTGGATAGTTTCATGTCATTTAAGAAGGTTATTGTCCTTTATAACATGCTGGTTTTTATGTAACAAAATTCTTTTATTCAAAACAAAATTCTTCATACCACACTTTTGTCTGAAACAGTTTTTGGATGAAGACTTCATTTTGTGCTATACCTTAATACAGAAATGTTTTCTCCTTGATTTAAGCTAAATGGCCCGTTCACCCTAAACAGAATGGTGATATATTGATAGCAAGAAATATGCCATCTATCAAATAAAACATTTATACCCCTTTTTGATTCGTTAAAATATTCTGAAAACGTTTTTGTGTTTATAATACCTGAAAATAATGATTTAATTTATTTTTTCCAGATATAATATTACGTAACCAAGCAAAAATGTGAAAGCTTAAATCTACGTATAAAATACTGCAGTCTATGTTCAGTGCTTGGTAGACCATATGTTGGTGAAGAAAAGGTATACATTTAAACTCTACCAGTACTTCTTATTGATGCAAGAAAAATGTACAATACAATCTGGAACTCAAACCTATGACCCTCTGAATATCATTTGACAGCTTGACTGACTGAGCTGACAGGCTGCTTACATGTACCATTAATTCACTGGCGCTTTGTATCATATTTCACAAGATGATACTCTCAAAAAGTTACCATTGTTAAAGCAGATAAACATCATGTCATTTAAATTTGGGGTATTTTTTATATATTCAGAATTCTATAATGAATTTGCAAGCTTTCCCTATGATTTTGCTTATTCTTTTTATCTCTAAACATTTACTCACATGTTTGTTTGATTTTGTTTTACGTCACACCGACACAGTATAGGTCATATGGCGACATTCCAGCTTTACTGGTGGAGGAAGACCTTAGGTGCCCTTTCGTGCATTATTCCAGGCACGAACGGGCACCTGAGTAGAACAACCGATGTTCCGTAAGCTAGCTGGATAGCTTCCTCACATGAAGGAATCCAAAGTCCCTGTCGGGATTCAAACCCACAGCACATCATATGTTTTTCCTCAAATAAACTTGTTACTTAGAACCTGTTTTCCTTTTTTTGTTTTGGAAAATTTAAATCAATTACCAATATTTTAGTTGAATTTAGATGAAAAAGATGCTGATGATTTATACAACCAGCTAGAGAACTTGTATCAAGGATTCAAGTTAAAGTATAGACATAGTAAAACTATTACAACACAAGGTCATGTGACTGAGATGAGAAATGGGTTCAAGGCTCGGTCAGAGGATGAACTTGACAACGAAGCACACAATGGGTACCAGAATGGAATTCATTGATGAAGGATGACATTTTTATGTTATACGAGTAGAATAGTTGTAGATACAAAGTATTAGGTAGTACAGTGACTGTGGACTGCTCAAATATCTAGTAAATTTTTTTCTTTAAAAAATCAGGGTTTTTATCAGGTTTTACAGCAGTACATCATGTACATAGAAAGGCATGTCTGTTAATTTTAATCCCCATTATGTAGAAGTAAAACCAGTTTTTCTTATCATGTAATTGTTTTGTCTAACCATTTGATTTTATGTCTTTATTAAGTGATTCAGTTAGAGATTACTGTTAGTTTCCAATTTTTTTAAAAAAACATTGTTAAATGTTAATTTTCTAAAAAGTCATTTATGAATAATACACATATTTTCATCATCTGATAATATATATACATGTATTCTGTCAAAACCACATGACTATGTGCCTTCATACATTGTATTTTATAACTTGGTTTTATGCAGGCTATCATATTATATATGTATATGAATTATACTTTTATTTTTTGGCTGTGACTGTATTACCTTTAACCGTTTAGATCACTTTATAACCAGGCTAGTTTAACAAAGTCCAAATAGTTGAGACATAAAACCATCAGATTTAAATCATCTGACCCCATGTTCACAATGATTCAAGGATCAGGGTCAAGAAGATCAAAACAGAAAAATTCTCCATTGATCACATAGATTTTATTTTTTTATTATTAACTTCATAAAAGAGGACTTGAAAAATCGTGTTGGGAAGCAGTTACTTTACAAGATATATATGTTTAACAGTTGATCTAAATATTGAGCTTGGTCCTTAAAATGATCCTTATTTTGATACTTCTTTTCTTCTATTATGTATTGTAATTCATCAATTTATCTAAAAGGTTGTTTTTGTTTATTTTATTTATTTATTTATACGTTTTGTATATATAACATATTATTGAGGCCTAATATGATAAATGTTAGTTTCATTAAACAATGAAAATAGAAGAAGGCATATTTGATCCTGATCCTGACGTTAATTTTGTAAATGCACGGCCTGATAAATTTTTTGTCAGAACTAATTGACTTTTGACGCAGTCACTGTACAAAAACTGTTACCAAAGAGACAAACTATAACATAGGTTTTTTAATTTCTAAAATCGTGACAATATTGTTAGAAATAAACCAACATATTCTTCATCAGTATAATGTGCATGAATGCAATTAACCTTCACTTAATGTAACCAAAGTTTGAACCACCAATAAAATCACTAAACTTATTATTATTAGTTTTGGCATTATTGTGATGTGTGTTTTTTTTCCTTCATTAAGTTATCTGTTTATATTTACAAATATTGTATTTGTTAAACTAATTTGTTTGTTATGTTTTTTCTTAACTACATGTATATTAAATACACTATATTGATTAATTTTCTCTGTGCAGTGTGTGTGATTTTTTTATTATTTCTGTATGTTATTGTAATTGCAAATGTAATTTTAGTACCAGTTTCAATTTTTTATTTACTTAAAGTATTTTATTATTATAATGCATCTTTGGTCAAGTGCACAACGCTGCATGCTTTTAATTTTAATTGATACATTTGTTACAAAAGCTGGCTGATTGAAGGTCAAATTTTTTATGCAAATGCCTTAGAAAATTTAAATGATGTAATTGGAACATTGAGACTACCATAGTGAAAAGAAAATCATTTGCAAGTACAATTAATTTCTGCCATAAAGCCTTCAGATTTTTGTATTACTTTCATCTTAATCAGTACAATGATTGTATTGAGAGGCATATATGTCTGTCTCCATCTGTTAATGTGAAACAGGGCTGCTAACAGCAAATTTCAAAATCCGAGGAAAATACGCCGGGGGTCAAGGGGGCTGCCCAAGCCCCCTTTGCAGGTCCTGGATTCTGATGATTTGGTATGCCCTAAAATCAATTTCCTGGACTCTAAATTTGACTTCCTTATCTGACATTTTGACGCATTTTGACAACAGACAAGAGCGACAATGTAAACTGTAATTTGATTGGTTATTCTAAAATAGAATGCCGGAAAAGACTTGATTTGACCAATGAGAAAAGCGCTTACAGACGTATCATAGGCGGCTAGCGTAACGATAAAAGCCGAAGCATGCCGGTTTTTGGATACTGTATAAAATATGACGAATGAATTTATTGTCTTTGTCGAATTTACATCGATCTCAAAAATGACCCAGGAGCTCACGAAATCCGCGGATTTCCGCAAATCCGCTGAAAATTGGCATCCCTGGTGAAAATGAATTGTGCACTTAACATGATAAAGTCATGCTCTGGGGCCTCTCTGGCTGAAAGGTTGCATCAAATCATTTTCCCCTTCAAGTTGTGTGCTTGAATCCCATCCAGGGTGTTGGATACTTATTGATTCTATAAAGGTGCCTGAAATAATGCTTGAATGGACATATATACCAGTAATGCTACAAGGCTGTCATATTACCTGTACAATGTTCATGTGGTTTAAAACCTAATGAAGACATGCCTGTATCAGCAGTAGAGATGAGGCAGTCTCCATGTCTGAGCAGTTTGGCCAGTATTTTCAAGCCTTATAAAAACATTTTATATAACTATACATGTATAGTACTAGTATAAATAGAGGATATTCAAGTTTTTTCTATAAATACACGATTTATTTTCATCAAGTGGTATGAAAATAAATATTTCATTAGTGGCGGTAGCCACGAGTGAAATATGGTAATTTTCATGCCACAAGATGAAAATAAATTGTGTATTTATAGAAAAAACTTGAATTTTCTGTTTATTTTATACATTTTTCTCTTTTTTGACATTAAAATTTAAAAGACTTTCCCTTAAATTTTGTGTAATGGCAGAATTTAAAAGAAAGTAGTCCGGCAAAGACAACAGTGTAAATACGGAAAATATGTTTCACTGCAGTGAAAATTAAATTTTTACAGTGAAAATACGAAAAATGAAAATACGCATTTTATTTCATCAATATTTCTCAATATTTCATTTATAAGTATATAATAAAGCCATTTAATAAAAACGATCTTATACTAGTGTAATAACACTTTGACGTGACATCAGTTGCGTTATATGTAAACATTGCGTAAAAGCGCGCCAAATTGTTAGGATTACACTATAATAGGCGCTTCAATAAAAAATGACTCTTTTTAACAGTTTGCCTTTCTTATTTATATTATGTGATAAATAGAATATTATATTTGTGTAGATTTAATACTAAATTTATTGAACAATAAATTAAGTATTAAACTTACACTCATTCAATATCCTCTATATATTGATCAGTTCTAAGTACAGGACAAGTAAGTTATACATGTGTTGAAAACTGTTATTTAAACCCAATCTAAGGAAATAACACTGATAAAATATCTTCAAAGCAACTTTCTATTAGAAGCAATAATTCTTTTAACATATTCTGACAGTTTTGCAGAGGTTTCAAAATTTACACTGAAAATTATTTATTAACAGGTACAAGTGATTTTTTTTATATGATAAATGCATGGAGATTTAAAATTACGTTTGATTTGCCTTGTCAGAACATTATATATAAAGTATACATGTATAGTACTAGAATATCTATTTTTGTCAAATATAATGTGCTTCCATTTTTATTGATAATATAGGTTTATTATTATCATTAGATATACTCATAAGTTTCATTTGGTACTAATTTGAAGGTGCTGTCATATTAAATTAGCATTATAAGTATTCTTATGATGTCAGAAAAACAAAACAGTTCTCACTGACGACCTCGGGAACTTTAAAGAACTTTCTATAAATAAAAAAAAACCTGAAGATTATGTACTGATCTTTATTACTTTCTTGTTTCTGAAAAAAAAAACACACACTAACACTATTCATGATATATTGTGATATTTTGCCTTATTATTATTTTCTGTATTTTTTAATGCATTTTTATTCAAGATTAAGTATATATTTTTAAATATCTGATTTTTAATTTTAATCAAATATATTGTTATAAATATTTTGAATTTTGTTATTCCTATGTCCATCAATAATTTCAAATAGATAATACATATAGAGTGTGCAGTTTTGTATACATGTATGAAAGATTTTTAAAACAAATTATATGTTACTCAGCAAGGGGGTCATAATGGACCTTTATTTTGTTGTCAACCAGAAGTTAATACAGATTTGCATTTATCTCAAGACACGTGATAAAGTAAACACTTACAGGACATACATCCCTGGTACATTTGGTATAGGACTTATCAATATCTATGTTTTGAATGGCCATTTTAACAAATATGAATTATATTACCACTTTATAATATTAATGTCATGTAATTAAACATATATTGAAATGGCATACCAGTCATTAGTTCAAACTCATAATTATCATCCTCTTGCCCCTTATATAAATCACCTGTCAATGACTAATGCTATATGGCCAGGTTGTGGTTAACTCTAACACTTAATACATTTGTAATATGAATGTTATGAAACAAACTTGCAAATGTCGGTCAGTCAGGCTGTCCGTCGGTAGACCACATGGTTTCCGCTGATAATCATAAAAACTGTTTATTACTCAGTCTTCATATTTCACATACTGATTTGTCATAACTAGTAGATTAGTAGATGTCCCCTATTTATTTTGGGGTCATTATTTCAAAGGTCAAGGTCACAGAGGCCTTAAATGTTAGAACTGTTTCCGCTTATTATTTTGAAAACCATTTATTAAATCTCCATATTTCACATACTGATTAGTCATAACTAGTAGATGTCACATTAATCAATGTTGCCGTCAGAGGTCAAGGTGCCTTGAATGTCAGAATGGTTTCCCCTCATTATCTTGAAAATTATTTATCACTAAGTCTTCATATCACATATTGATTGGTCATTAGTAGATGACCCCTATTTATTTTGGGGTCATTTTTTCATAGGTCAAGGTTACAGAGGCCTTGAATGTTAGAATGGTATCTGCTCATCATCTTGAAAGTTATTTATCATTAAGTCTTCATATTTTGTATTTTGATTGGTCATATGTAGTAGATGACCCCTATTGATTTTGGGGTCACTTTTTCAATAGACCTTAAATGTCAGAATGGTTTCCCCTCATTATCTTGAAAACCATTTATCTCAAAGTATTCATATTTCACATATTTATTGGTGATAACTTGTAGATGTCCATTATTGATATTGACATTACTATAACAGACTTTTTACATACATCACAAATCTTGAACTGTGTACCTGTAAGGAGCTGGAAAAAATATATGGGCTCAATTCTCACTAGACGTTTCCAACAAAGTAAAACTCTCAGTATTAAAGTTAAAGATGATAGTATGAAAGACCAGTAAGGCATTTCAACTTCATGAATTCCCGATTTCAGCTTCATGAATTCTCGATTTCAACTTCACGATTTCAACTTCATGAATTCACAATTTTAACTTCACGAATTCACGATTTCAACTTCATGAATTCACAATTCCAACTTCACAAAAAAGTCAATGAATTCACGATTTCAACCTGACAAATTCACCATTACAACTATGAATTCACAATTTCAACTTCATGAAATCACGATTTCAACTTCATGAATTCATGATTTTGAATTCATGAAGTTGAAATCATGAATTCATGACGTTGAAATCATGAAGTTGAAATCATGAATTGATGAAGTTGAAATCATGAATTCTTGAAGTTGAAGTCGTGAATTCCTGAAGCTGAAATCGTGAAGTTGAAGTTGTGAATTCATGAAGCTGAAGTCGTGAATTTGTTAAGTCCGTATGTTGAAAACGGGAATTCCCGAAGTTTTAATTGTGAATTCATGAAATTAATATGAAATCGGGAATTCATGAAGTTGAAATGGCCCTACCAGTCTTTGAAGTCATACGATTGCAAAAAATGTACAAAATGGATTTCTCTATAAACAGAAGTTTAGCGGCATTGAATCACAAGGACACACAAAAAACCTGTCATGTTCCTGTTATTCGATCATGACAATCTAAATTTTGTTTTCTTCTTTCTTGAATATGTGTTTGAATATATTAGATATCAATTATTTTCGTATATTTTTTCTTATTGCATGGCCGGTATAGTCAGAATTTATCAATGATCATACCTTTATAAAGTTAACCTGTTAAAAAGATGCTGTGAAACACTGAATGATATAAATAAATTGGGTACTGCAACTACTATGGTCAGTATTCTGAGGCTTGGCCTTGAAAAAGTAATACTTATACTATAATATATGTACTCTTAAACAAACTAGTACATATGAATTTAAGAATGAAAGCTATCACTTATATAATAAAGTGTTTCTTAAGTTACAACAGACCTCCGAACAACAGGTCCAGTTTAATTTTTGCACAAGAATGATCAGTGATCACATGTATCGCCTGATAACAGCCAAATAAGCAGATGTACTGAAGGGTGATTAACCAGTGATTAACCAGTTTAATCTCCATATAATTTGCGGCCCCTTTGTAGCATGTGGTAGCTACTGTGTAGCAGGAGACACAAAAGTCATTAACAGGCCAAAACTCATTTTGTATTAAAGGGACATAACTCAGCCAAACTTCATTCAATGGGGAAACCTGTATAATATGCGCCAGAACTGAGCAACCAATAAACAAATTGCATTAATGGTATAAAAGAAATTGTCAAAATAAACTTCAATAATAATAAGTCATTAAAGGGCCATTCTGACTGTGACAAAAATCTTTGAAATGGAAATTGCTGACATGCACAAATAAATCTTGGTACTGTTAATTCCTGTAATGTTTGGATTAAATTGCACCAGTAGTTTTTGAGAAGTAGTCTGGACAAGTTTTGTGACAGACGGACGGATGAACAAAGAGAAGTGATCCCTATGAGTCGCAGGCACTGGTGACACAAACAATTGGCTGAATCTTTTTCTTGGCTGAAAAACAAATTATTGTGGCATTTTCGACTATAGGATTTGAGTTTTTCTAATAAGCCTAATATGTTGCCCGGAGTTTAAATTCTCTTGGATCTGCCTTCAAAAACCCTTTTCTTCTTGTTTTAGCCTGTTGTTTTGGCAACAATTAAGATTTCTAATTACTTGCTTAAATTGCAAAGTTTGTATTTTCAGGGCCAATTTATAAGGAAAATGACATACACACACATAATTATGTGTTGCAACTTATCATGAAAAAAATTAACACATTTGATTTCACCAGTGTATAAATGACAAAAAATACCAAACTGTATAAATTTGATTTATTTATGAATTATTACATAATCATGTTGTTTAATTTCAGTGAAGTCAATATAACAAAATATTTATAATAGTTATTGCTTCATGCAAATATTACACTACATTTTATCAGTTGCAAAGACAGTTGATAATAAATAGTGCACATGTTATTTAATTCACAAACACTGTTCATTAAAAGAGCATGTAAATAATTATATATATTACATATATCACCTTAAATATAACAAGAGGGCTATGATGGGCCTAATATCGCTCACCTGAATATTTATACTCTCCATGACAAGGAACAAATTATATTGTTAACTATAAACAAAAGCAAATTTAAAATCTAAATCTTAAACTGATATTCACAAAGTTCATATTTGTATCTGAAAATGTGCACATGCAAAAACATTACTCAGGTGCTTTTGCTAAGGAAAACAACACTAACATAAGAAGTCACTGATTGCTGTACAAAATAAATGGTTTCATCGAAAATCAGTGCTTGTTATTCAATGGTAGATAGATACTGTTTGCTATGGAAGTTACTGGTTGCTATTGCTATGAAATTTGTGATTTTAGGTTGTGAAATTTTATATATGTTATATATAATTATGCTTCTAAAACAATTTTCAAACATCGAAGAATGTAAAATATGTACTGCAAATATTTGTCCACATAATATGTAATTATCAAAATATATGTATTCATTTGTTATTGAAAAAATTGACTGAGACTTTATAGAATATAAATTCTAATAACCTCCCTTTATTAACATGAAATGTAAATTTCGGTTATATCTTTACAAATAATGCTTTTTGGAAAAATCTTCATTTGAACAATATATTTATGATATAAAACTATAAAAAAATGTGTTACAGGATCTTTAAGTAAATGGCTGCTATGAAGTCACTGGATGCTATGGAAACTAAGCTTTAGCTTCTGTAGATTTAGAGAATTTTTATCAAATTTGGTTGAGCAATTTTGGAGAAAAAGGCACACAATGCTGTGTCCATAGGTGGCTGGTTGTTAAGATAGACTGCTAGTATCAAACCAATGTTTCCCATAAAATATTTTTAATGTTATAAAATATTTATCACTCGTTCAACAAATGGGATTCCAATTTGTTGAACGAGTGATATAAATATATTTTTAAACGATCATCTAATACAAAATCTCTATTCTTCACAGTGTACTCAATGATTTTCTTCAACATAATTTAATTAATTTAACAAATATCTATATTCATAAAACTTACTTGCTAAAGTTTATATTACAAGAAAACTGACATAACATAATTATATAACAAAAATATACAATGATCAATTAATATTGTAACATGCATAACAAAATGTATGTACATTTTTCTACAAATATTTTAACAAATACACAACTGCAATATGACAGTACTAGAAACAATTCAAATACAAGAAATTGTGTTGAGAAATAGAACAATATTTTGGTGAAATAATAAGTAAAAACAAAAATAAACTATATAGTCACAATCTCCTGATTTATTACATAAAAGATAATATATACCTAAAATATGTTTTGATGAGCTAAATACAAAAGCAAATAAACAAAAAAGTTCTGTCCTTAAAGATTGCATATGAGGTATGAAAACTTCTTTATTTTTTGGCCGACAACTAACAGCTTACATAAAACTGAAAAATATAAAACATACACAAACACACAGAATATGTTTATCATACTAACTTAATGTAGTATAGACTGACAATTACAACAATAGTTATGAAGTGAACTATTACAATAGTTATGTAGTGAACTATCTCAATGGTATTGAAGTGAACTATAACAATATTTATGTAGTGAACTATCACAGTAGTTATGTAGTGAACTATAACAATAGTTATGTAGTGAACTATCTCAATAGTAATGTAGTGAACTATCACAATAGCAATGTAGTGAACTATCACAATAGTAATGTAGTGAACTATCACAATAGTAATGTAGTGAACTATTTCAATAGTTATGTAGTGAACTATCACAATAGTTATGTAGCGAACTATCACAATAGTTATGTAGTGAACTATCACAATAGTTATGTAGCGAACTATCAAATTAGTTTTGTAGTAATCTATCACAATAGTAATGTAGTAAACTATCAGAATAGTTACGTTAGTGAACTATCACAATAGTAATATAGCGAACTATCACAATAGTAATGTAGTGAACTATCACAATTGTAATGTAGTGAACTATCACAATAGTAATGTAGTGAACTATTCATAATTGTAATGTAGAGAACTATCATGATAGTAATGTAGTGAACCCTTACAATTGTAATGTAGTGAACTATCACAATAGTCATGTAGTGAACTTTTGCAAAAGTAATGTAGTGAATTATCACAATAGTAATGTAGTGAACTCTCACAATAGTTATGTAGTGAACTATCAGATGCTACCTTGCAAGCAATATACATGTATAAAGTAATGTTTTCTCATGACTCAACAGAATCCACATCTTAGTAAAAAGCTTTCTTTAACTTGTCATCATGATTATGAAAGAATTTTTTTTATTGCTTTAGAAAAAGAAGGGAAAAATATTGACCTTGATATAAATCAGGGTAATATGAGTAACTTATGAACAATAGTAAATAGTTTGATAAATATTATGAAAAATGTAAAGTATTTTGAATTATCAATTATAAAATTTTACTACACAATTAATGTAAACAATGAGTAGCAAATAAACTTCATGTTTATCAATCTCTAACATAAACCTAAAAAACATGATTGCTTGTTTATAAACACAATTCACATAATCTTCTTTTCTGTCTCTAATGAAAGTAAATGCCCTTTCTGCCAATTTTGTAGTAACAATGACATTATTAATTCAAATTGTAAACAGAGTATAAACACACAAAATCTGGAAACAAAGTGATCCCTCGGAAGCATTAATCACAGCAAAATTACAAGAGAATCTGTACATGAGGGGTAATGAATAAGTGCAACATCCCTCACGCCTCCTAGCACCGGCTTGAGCGGTACTCAATTCTCAACACTTAATAGTCCTGGCATCAATGATCTCGAAGGACCACAAAAATATAACAACACCGAAGTGAAGTACGGGGCAAGTCTAGATGACACCCGTCAAATTCATAAGTTTGTCATTAAAAAGTAAGAATGGAAATATTACAAAAATATATACATAAACAAAGATTTCTATAAACTTGAGTGCTAATTTAAATGAACAACAAGTGACAACAGTAAAATGCACTTATAGGTCAGAAATGGAAGTACATGTAACACAACTATATACATGTATATATAAACAGTGTAATATTTTGGTAAGAAATACTAAAATTAAACAACAGCATGATATGACTTATATCTTACTGATATGTTATCAATATTTCATAAACAAATGAGATAAAATGAAATGATATTTACTTTAACTTTTTGTTTCTAACTTTATTTCAGACACACACAGCAGTAAATATGTCAGACTCACTTATTTTAAAAATATTTCAGATACACTAAGCAGAACAATCTTTCAAGACACACTCAGCAGTACAATGTTTCAGACACACTCAGCAGTACAATATTTCAGACACTAACAGCAGAACAATATTTCAGACACACTCAGCAGTACAATATTTCAGACACACTCAGCAGAACAATATTTTAGACACACTCAGCAGTAGAATAGTTCATACACACTCAGCAGTACAATATTTCAGACACACTCAGCAGTACAATATTTCAGACACACTCAGCAGAACAATATTTTAGACACACTCAGCAGTAGAATAGTTCATACACACTCAGCAGTACAATATTTCAGACACACTTAGCAGTACAATGTTTCAGACCCACTCAGCAGTAAAATATTTCAGACACACTCAGATATACAATTTTTCTGACACACTCAGCAGTACAATATTTTAGACACACTTAGGAGTACATTAGTTCATACACACTCAGCAGTACAATATTTCAGACAAACTTAGCAGTACAATGTTTCAGACCCACTCAGCAGTAAAATATTTCAGACACACTCAGATATACAATTTTTCTGACACACTCAGCAGTACAATATTTTAGACACACTTAGGAGTACATTAGTTCATACACACTCAGCAGTACACTATTTCAGACACACTAAGCAGTACAATATTTCAGACACACTCAGCAGTACAATATTTCAGACACAATCAGCAGTAGAATAGTTCATACACATTCAGCAGTACAATATTTCAGACACATTTAGCAGTACAATATTTCCGACACACTCAGCAGTACAATATTTCAGAAACACTCAGCAGTACAATATTTCAGACACACACAGCAGTACTGTATATTGCTGATAATATTAGATAGGGTTTTAACAGATCTGCATTGTCTGTACTATATTTGCAAATAAATTTATTATTTTGTGTATTATCTAATTCTTTTTAAAAAGTTGCTTTATGTGTAGTAATGCTTTATGTTATATAATTATGTGCTTATCTTGTAAAAATTATATGTGTGGTAAGATTTTAGTCTTATGAATCGTAATACTTAATGTCATATGGGTGCTTAATAACTTTGTGTTATATGTAGCCTAATGCTTTTTATATAAGTTAAGTTAAATAATTTGATTTGTTTTTGTTTTCTTGTGTCTAGTGTGTCATCAAATCAGCATGGAAATCTACTTGGTAGTTACCACAGCTTCAATCGAAAGAAAACCAATTTATTCATATCATTCAAAATTGTTTTAATGAGTAGAGCTCTGCTAAAAACGTCCACAGTGATTTTTTTCCAATTTTCAAAACAACCTATGGCTTTCTGTAGGGGAAAATATAACGCGATAAGTCAGAAAGGGGGCAATCTGAATTCGAATTCCAACAACTGAGAATGTAATTCACCAATACATTTTATGAAATTTTCAATCTCAATTCAATTTAACATGCATTTCGCATAGTAGAGTGTTCAGTCTTCTAGTTGATATAAGATGTTAAGTCATGGTTCGGGCGATCAAGTACACAGGGTATTTTAGGGGAAAATATAAGTAATTTTAGGGGAAAATATACTTATTTTGGGCTAGGGGAAACAGCCTTTATTCGGCTGTAAAATATAGGGAAAAAAAATCACTGTTCCAAGCAATGGTTAAACTAAGTTCTTGACAGATGAATATCTTTTCAAAGGCATTTCTTGTTATATTTTATTCTTAAATGGTCTCTTTATCTCGCTTTTAATAACAACAGCCATGATTGACAAATTAGTGAAAAGTGTCCAAGATATAGAATGTTAATTTGAACAACTTGTAAGAAAAGATCAAATATGACATCTTTAGAGAGCTCTCCCTGTTGTTGTTTCAGTTATAACCCTATAAACAGTAAACATCCTAGTTACAACAATTCTAATGAGCACCATAAGGAACTCAATAAATGAAATAAATTGAGTTGTATGCCTTAATAATTGGAAATAAGTTGAGCTGTAATTGCCTTAAAAGATACCTTTATTCAACAAGAAAACTCTTGATAATATGCAATAACTAGAACTGTGTCCAAAGGACACGGATGCCCCCACTGACAACATGATACATCTATATGGTATATAGTGAAAAAATCAACAAAGGGCCATAATTCTGTAAAATTTGGTCGCAACAAAAATTCCTTCCTTAACTTCCATCTACACATTAAGGTTGTTCATCCCTGGAAGTTTAAGCAAAATCTGCCATCCGGTTTAAGAGGAGTTGCGTTCACAAAATTTCTATATGGTATATAGTGAAAAAATCAGCAAAGGGCCATAATTCTGTTAAATTTGGTCGCAGCAAAAATTCCTTCCTTTTCTCCCATCTACACATTAAGGTTGTTCATCCCTGGAAGTTTAAGCAAAATCTGCCATCCGGTTAAAGAGGAGTTGCGTTCACAAGATTTCGGGACGTACGGACAGACGTACGGACGGACGGACAAGTGCAACGCTATGTGCTCCCCACTTTGAGGGGGCATAAAAATGTTTTTCTACTGATAAAAACACTCACCTTACTTATTTTACAATATAAATGGTTGTTTTAACTCAAAATGTATGAAGACCTACCCTACCCATTTTCAACTCTTCTTTGACCAGTTTCCTGCTTTATTTCAGTGACATGCACATTTTAGGTATTTATCACGAATCTGTTTTCAAAGTTTGCTCCTTTTCATAAGAATAGTAGTTTACTGCATCAAATACTGAATACTTTTAAGTGATTTAAATGTAATGCCCCCAGTCACCTCCCCCCCCCACCCCACCGCCTTTCACCCAGAGGCATTTTTGTTTGGAGAATAAACGGTATTCTTCTCTATATAAGTATTCATGTAATCAATTACATTGCGTGCTCAATATTTGTAATCGATATAAACATTTATCCCACTTCTGTTCAAATTTGACATTTTTTTTTATTTTCATTTTTTTATTTGCAATTCAATATTATTTCAAGAACTGTTTTATTCTGTTGTTTTTTTTTTAATTCAAAGTATGATATTTTTTAAAACCACTCAATTAAAATTGACATTGACAATTATCAAATCTTATCATTCTCATTAGCACGCTAAACATTTTTAATAATAACTAACAAAAATGGAGTTTTTGAATCATCTGTAACATTGAAAGAAGGTAAAGATTTGGCATAGTCTATTCCCTCCCGGTAATTCATTAATTTGTCCTCAGATGTATCATAACCTATATTAAAGAATGGTATCTGCAAAACAACTTTGCTATTACATTTCTCAACTAATTTAATAAATTGTAGAAATGATTTGCTGGTAATTTCTACAAGTGAAAATTTAAAGTCAATTCTGTTACCACTAGAACTACAAGACTCTGCTGTTATTGAACCATCCTGTTCTGATGTCTGTAGCTCAGATTCAACAGTATCATCTTTCACATTAACATAACAGAATATAACTTTTACATTATGAGTATGCTTGGTACTTAATAATTTGAATAATGATTTATTTGTCAGAGTAACGTCGACAAGGTTCAACTGTAAACCATCAGTACATGGAAGTTCAAGGAAATTTTCACAAAGATCCATTGATGTCAATTCGATTTTTTGTAAATGACAGAGCTTTGGTAGAGTGGAACACAGAGCAATACATGCAGCAGCATCTAGATATGCACATGACAGCTTCTTCAGTTTGGATTCTACAGATAGACAATTGAGTACTGCTGTAACAGTAGTATCAGGTAAACATTTCATAAAACATGTATTAAGAGAATTCAAAGAACCTGTAATGTTTATATTTTCAACATTTCCCTGTGATGCAGGTATATTAACATTTTTCTTCTTTACATTTTCATTCATCTGTTGCTGTGATGAAGGTAAATTTTCAAGTGTAAGCTTAATCTCTGAATGTTCCATCAGCTGTAGCGGTGATAAAGGTACATTTACCAGGGTAAGGTGCTGTAAGTGTTCATTTAAGTGTAGCTGTGATAAAGGTAATTTTACCAGGGTAAGGTGCTGTAAGTGTTCATTTAAGTGTAGATGTGATAAAGGTATATTTTCTAGTGTTAGCTGCTGTAAATATTTATTCAGCTGTAGCTGTGATAAGGTGGGTACATTTTTTAATGTTAATTGCTGTAAGTTTTCATTCAGCTGTAGCTGTGATAAGGTGGGTACATTTTTTAATGTTAGCTGCTGTAAGTGTTCATTCAGCTGTAGCTGTGATAAGGTGGGTACATTTTTTAATGTTGCCTGCTGTAAGTGTTCATTCAGCTGTAGCTGTGATAAGGTGGGTACATTTTTTAATGTTAGCTGCTGTAAGTGTTCATTCAGCTGTAGCTGTGATAAGGTGGGTACATTTTTTAATGTTAATTGCTGTAAGTGTTCATTCAGCTGTAGCTGCGATAAAGGTACATGTTCCAGTGTAAGCTGCTGTAAATGTTCATTCAGCTGTAGCTGTGTTAATGGTACATTTTCTAGTGTTAGCTGCTGTAAATATTTATTCAGCTGTAGCTGCGATAATGGTACATTTTTTAGAGAAAAATACTCATTAATATTCATTGTACATAAAGAAAGCCTTGGAATATTCTCATTAGTACTGAATTGCAAGAACATTCGCCTTAAATTAGTTTGCTTCTGGACAAACAATAGGAATTTCTCAAACAAATCATCTGTTTCAGGTAAATCCGATGAAACATACAATGATTGAAGACATTCTGTATTTAACTCAGAAATATGTCTAACTATATCAGACGAGAATGTATCAGGTGAGTATATCCATATATCAAACTGATTTAAATCAACATTTAAGCTACAAAGACTTGACATGTTTTGTATTTCAAAATCTCTCCATAAATTTTTAGCTCTTTCATTTTGACAAAGATATACAGATTTCATGTTCAAAGATTTCATGTTCAAAGCATTCTGTTGAACAAGGAATTTCAATGCATCATAGTATTCATCATCTTTAATTGACTGATCAATGATGACATCTTCTAGATATAGATGAAATTTTTCATTTCCATTGTTTCTACCCTCTAAAGCACAGTTTACTTTCATATCCTGAATTGCACTTATTCCAAAAGTCTCAATAAACGAAAACTCACATCTATACTCTTGTATTGTTTTATCTTCATTTATTGTACCTTGTAATGATTGAAATACACTACCTGCTATATTTGGATTGACTCCGCTCAGGAACATGAAAACAGTTCCCATCTCTAGAATTGTCTCAACTTTATTACATCTTTTAACTATCATACCTCGAGATTTGTGTCAGTACTCTTCCTGATATACAATATGCGCCCTCAATGCATCCAAAATATTCATCTTGACAGTTGTTTATGTTGAAATGAGTATAGTAATTAATACAATCTTTCATTTCTCCTGGGATTTTACATAAACTGCGTTGTTTTGACAACAAGCCAGTTTTTTAAACAGGCATCTACTATTTCACAAGCTAGAATATTGCTGTCCTCATGAACTGTGACGGTCGATTCTCCAAATCAGTAATCAGATATAGTTTTCATCACAACAACAAGTGATGAAAATTTGTTATCAGAAAAGTAACATATTAAATGCCATTTCCTTCAGTCTTGATCTATTATCAGATCATATGTATTTGTCCACAACAAGTAAGTGATCTTGAGGTAACGACTTATTTGTGAGATCCTTGTGTATTTTAATTACAAAGATCAAACATTCTTTTATCCTGCAGCCCTGCTAAATATAATGCTCTATCGCACCTCACGTGTAAATCTCAAAGCCTCTGTGGGTGGAATATTGATCTTTTCAATACTTTTGTTCATTATATTCGATTGTTATAGATACAATAACTGTGCCGTAAATACTCGATGTTCCCGTAAAATGGTGAAAGCGCACCTTTTCCTTTTAGTACTTTAATTAGAAATTTCATTTTATCTAGAGGCTTGGTGAGATGGTCCTCGAAAATCGCTTTCTCAATGTTGTGCTTGGATCTAAGACGATGGTCATTATGTCTTAAACATTAGCTTGATCCTTTGTCAGAAATGTTCTGGACAGATTTTCCCATACATACATGTCTGAGTCAATTTGTTTTGATGTGAGTGCACACTGAGGCAATAGTCGATAGTCTCATGGCCCTTTGTCAGGGATTCAATGTTAATATGTTATGTAGCACTCGGTCGCATGTGACCTTTTAGGTATACCAGATACATTTCCATTCATCAAGACCATCTAGAAAACAATCAGACATCTTTCTTCACACACATCACTCTCTCCATCATAGAAATTGTATAGCTGTTTTGTTCTACCTAAAGCAGGGAATATAGTATTTCTTTATCATAGAATCTCTACACTCATATTCTTGTCATTTATTTCCCTGTAGAAAAATAACAAAACAAAATCAAATTTTTCTAATTCATTTACCTCTTCCTGGTCAAAATAGTGGTCATCTTCTTTAACAGGTTCGTCGTGCTGACACTCAGTTTAATGAAAGCCACTTCACAAAGGATGCTTTTACCAAGTCCAGGTTCTGCTGTCAAATATATATCACTGCAGACTCTTTTGATTGTTTGTAAAATATCTCTTGTAGCGAATTCACAGGTTTTCCATCTGGTGTTTTCTCCTGTTCCTGAAACATCTCTTAACATAATTAGGAGTACCTTCTTCTTGTGTTTCCTTCTTGTCTGTAGATTGTTTAGCCACTTTTTTCAATGTGTCTGTTTCCTTTGAATACAAAGGATAAGGCGGAATATAGACATCTTTTAAAGAAGCATCAACTTCATCTAAACCAGGACAGATGTTTATTGTACTGCAAGTTTCTCTGTAGAATGCAATGAGATCAGACTGCAAATCTGGAAATCAAATATATGAAAATAATTAGAACTGAATTTTAAGTAGCTTGTTTTAAATTTTGTAATAGCATGACCCAATTCTTTGTTACAACAGAAATATATTATCATGTGGCTTAGAGAAGCAGTTAACATAAGTTGTCATTCGATCATAACAGACGTTAATTTACAAGCATGTTGATATAGTCTGTGACTACATTTGTAGTGATCAATGTAAAGATATTTTCACTCGATGTCATTTCGCCTTTATAGACATAGTAGTCCAAGTTGCCCGTAAGGTATGAATTTGTAAAACAGGGCGTGTAAGTAACATTTGTTTAAAGAGTCATCAATATAGGTAATTTTCATAATTTAGTATCAGAGCTGTAGGCAGTTTTAGTTCACACAAACTTGTTACGTTGTTTTTTCGTAGAATATTGATAAGTCCATTACAGGGCCGTTGCAACATCGGTACCTCCAAGAGTGTGTGTGTTATGTAACATTTACTTTTGTAGAGGACGATCATAGGTGGATGCATATATTGTATATTGCCAAAGTATTCTACAACCCTGAAAAGGGATCAGTTTCTGTGCCACGTAGGCTTATTTTTATTAGCGGATGTGTTCAATTGATACTGTGAAAGCTGTAGAAGAAAGACAGTGCTGAGAATAACGAATCTCTGCTGTGTTAATACCAATACATTAATCATTATATGTATCCAAGACTTTCTTTCCCTTGGCATCGAAACTTATCTTGTCATCTTTTAACACATCAGGCCGACTCGCGCCACGACATGCCGAGTTGATATTGGGATGACTCTCGCTTAAAAAATCCGAAAATATAAGACGGTTTGATTAGGATATGAAGTCACATACTCGATATACTAAATAATGTACCCCTGACCGGGACAGCGAAGTGTGAATAGATAACTTGTCCCTTGTCACTAGTGGTTGTGTCTGAATCTGATCTAACTGCATGACGTAAGTGTATCATGATGGATCATAGACAGTATTGTCGTGATTTGCGCAGTTGGATGCCAATATCGTCATGTATGTATCTCTTGTCACTCAGGTTCGATAGGTCATATTATATCGCTTCGTTATATGCACAGATGTTATCCGATTTCGTGTTATATTAATGTGTCTCTCTCTCTCTCATTACACCTCTCGTGCACTCAGCAAGCTCTAAGATCTTCGTGTCGACTAACGGGCTAAAATCAGTAAAAATAAAAATGAGACTATTTTAATACTGCGTTTGCTTAATTGTCTGCTTAATATAAGCTTATGATATAACATAGTATAACCATACAACAGGATTAACACGACGGAATAGAATATTTATCGCCGCAAGTTCTATTCCATCCCCCCCCCCAAAAAATAAAAAGAAAAGATATATGACCGAGCTGTCTACACAGTTGACAAGATAATCGTATACCGAGTCCAGACTTTGTGCTTCCTCAGTCTTAGCATCTCTCAACTAACTATTTCACAGTGACATGTGGTCTTCATCGGCGCTTATATTGTGATCCTAATCATAGTCTATATTCCTAGTGTGTTGTTCATAAGCAAAATATGCTGATGAGATATCACAACTTATAACTACGATGATTAGCCTCTGATATATCATAGTATAACTACAGTGACGTGTTCACTTTTTAATGAGTCTTAGAGATTCTAGGTTCACTATCCGTGATGCAGATATCGACTCCTCGCCGCTGCCTTCATCAGCAATACATAATCAATATCACTCTGAGGCTATGATCTACTATGTTCGGTAATATAATACGCTTCGTATCATATGAGGTTACTTTCACTCGTGCGCTCTTATCTAGATTGCTCTAGTAGCTATCTCACATTAAGCTCGGCTGCAGTGCTGATATCTCGTCGTCTTATCTCTGAGACATACTCTCCCTCCGTGATTAGATAAGAGTTATACTCCTCTGTCATATGTCGTATCTATGTATACACGCCACTCACTCGCTCGCACACAGCTGACTCATAATACACACATATATCACTGTACACTCCTTCTATATACTCACTCTGAGGCTCATAATACGTTTCTCCTCAAGGTTGACTCACGATATTATCCTCTTAATAACTGCACCCGATATAATAATAACGATATCTGAGTATGGTCGGAATCGGTGTGACGTGCCCCATTATCGACAGTTAGTGATCGCGCACCGGTTGGGATGAACTAACGGGTACTTGCTGAGAATAAGCGCGATAGCGTTATATGTCATCACTGTCATCCAGATGGCCGAAATGCAGTGCGCTCGTGATCTATATTGATGTCGAGCGCTCATTGATAAGATAGTGATAGAACATACGATAGATCTCGCCATATATCTGAGTCGCGCATGTGACGTAATGGTTGCAGGAGTTTATCTCACTATAGCACTAGCTGATATGCAAGATTTATTTTGAACTACTCATGGTGGCTTCAGCTGACCTGACGAGCGGACTCGTAGTTCTGACTGCTACGGAGCACAGAGTAGATACGGACAACAAGTCGATATGTATAGATATATCGCTATCGTACGATAGTCAGTACGTCCGCATGATCACTCACTAGTTACACTAAGCGACTCTCGTATTCTCTGATACAGTAGTATATCTCATTTGTACCGCTCAGTGGTAATATAGCGAGAAGCCACGACTGAACATGGACTCCACAGCAGACGACCCGAGATGTCTCTGTCTCTCACTCTTGATACTCGCTCTGATACATAGAGTATCACTCAATGAACTCTGTGAACTATATCTCTCTACGCGTCTATAGCGAACGGATCAATACTACGATATCTCATCATAAGCATCTCTCAGACAAGTGTGACATGCATACATAAGTATGTATATAGCTGCGAGGTGATGTCTCCTGGTTGTATCGAGTGTGATCAAATAGATCTTGCATAAACTATTTGCTAGTCTCTCGATTTGAATATACGCACTAGTGTATAGTAGTATATGATTAGTGAGTGCAATTCACCGCTTCCGATGACGCCCCTATACGGCATTGAGCGGTATATTTACACTCAATAGTGAGAGTTCTGCATCATGATCCCCTCTCGCATACAGGACCAGGAACTATAACAACATGTCATTTAGATTCTGGTTGTGCTCAAGATATTTTAGTTCATGCATTTCGAATAGTTGAACAAGCCAAAACTGTGCTTTACATTAGTTTCTTATGGAGCTCATGTATGCTGGCCACTCGCATCTTGTAGTGAGTATCACTCTACTCCTCCGATCTCATCTCAGAGCCGTATATATGCAGAGCTCGATGGGGAACTGTTACTAGAATGGCGATCGATGCATGTAGTGCTTTTATCTCAGGGCAGATATTGCATTTATAACCATTTGTCGAGATGAATTGATACATGCCAATAGCTCCTTTCATAGATAACGTGTGTCTCTGATAATTAATATTTTGTTACTCATCGTGTAGTTTTAATCCTCTTGTTGTATTTTTTTAATACTTCTAGTCCTCTATTTTTTAATTATAATTCAAGTGTTTATCTGCTATTGTACTAGTTGTTCTAACTCTGATCTTCTGTCACCACTACTGTGCATCAGACTGATACACTATTAAAAAAGAGAAGACCAATAAAAGACCATTCTGATGATAGCCTTTCGTCAAGAATAGTACCACCACGTTTAATGAATGTATAGCTCATGTTTAAAGCAGTTGTGATATATGATTTAAAAAAAAATCATCATGCAATCATCAATATGCTTGACCTCTTAGAACTTTGTGCTCAGTTCTCTACATTCAACCTTTTAAATCACTTCATTTGATTTTGGGCAAACATCTCCAAATCTTAAGTTGTATTCTGTATTTACACTAAAAGTACTCTAGAGCTTTCATACATCCACCTGATCCTCCTTTACTAGGTCAAAACTTAAATGATCTGCCATGTCAAATTTAAACGTCAAACAATTGTCACATTGCATGTTTTGTGCAAAACTAGAGACAGCACAATTCTAGTGACACACATGGAGAGTTATCATCCACGAGACCATATAAAATTCGATCAGTGGTCATATGTCAGGGCCGGCAAAATCAATTGTCGGGTACTTAGCCAGGTTGTCCACAGCCTGTGCTCGTTTCGACAATGATATTAGATTTTTTCTAAATCAATCACATACAGACAAGGTTAACAATGCTTTCACAATAATGTAACGGACAAGCTAAGTTCCAAGATCATGATTCTGCTCGACTCTGCAGTGCCAATCGGAGCAGTCTTTACTCTTTATGCCCTCCACCTCCCTTCCCCTAGTATTACTTTATTAGGAGTAAAATATATGAACTACAGCTGACTTATCAAGGGACTTTTTCCAATAACATCTCGTCTCAAATTCATGTTAATAAAGTAGTACTAAACTGTCTTAACGTCCAAGTCAATTATTTGCTTTTTGATCATGCAAAATGTGCATCAGTCGAGATACCTAGGTAAAATGATAGCCTGAGATAAGGTAATGGTACCTTATAATGCCAGTTCTATGCTTTGATGTTTTTCTGACTAGTGATATAAAATCGACGTGAGTCTAAATTGACTCCAGGATAGTCGATTTATGAATTCCACATATGGATTCACACTGCAATTTTATATTGGTTACCGTTTACCTTTGTATGGTGTAATACAAACACTGTTTATACTCACTTCTTTTGCTGCCTTAATATATTCTCTTCTTTCTGTTTATTTTGCTGGTCTGCAAGACCTTTTGAACTTCTTATATATGCCCACTCTCTGTAGTATCCAAAAACGTATGTACCAATTTCTAGTTTTCAGTTTCATTTATTTCATCACTTTATCATAGTTCTCTATGTGTTATATTATTTTGGCATGGAGAATACATCTCTAGTTCTGATCTCAAGTATCATCAATAGCAGTATTGTTGATAGCCTTATCTCAATTCAGCTATTGTAATTTGTCTCGTTATTTTCAATGCTTATCTCAAAGATTTTTAGTATGTTTGTCTGTCTAGGTAAGCTCCCTAATATTTCCTTTTATTGCATCTCTTTTGAATTTTCTCACCTTGTTTGTTAATGTTGTCACTGTGCTACCTTTGCACCAAACTCATCATTTAAGCACTTCCGCATATATCTTTACAAATGCAGCAGGATTGTATCCGTTCTGTAACCTAAAATGTGAAAAATTATTATATATCATTCTATTTCTCTATTTACAATTAATGACATTCATAACACAGGTAGCCTGAAATCATTATTATTGCTAGCAGTGTTTATAAGACCCAAAGATGTTTACATCTCTCAAGTTTATAGTGTCTTATATATCGATCGTGGTATACTGTTGCATTGAAGTAAAAATAATTGTGTCTCGCTTCAACATTTTTCGAAGTCAAATTATACTTCAAAAGATGCTATAACATGGAATATAATTAATAGTTCTGCTGTATTCGTATTCTGACTCAGTTTTACACAAAGAACTACATTAACTTGATGAAACATCATGAATCCATTTACTGTAAAGCGACCTCGTCAGCTCTTCTCTAAAGTGATTAAGATATTGCTCTTATAGAGTAATTCGTGTTATTGTATATACTGTCAAACAATCGAGGGCATGCATGGCCACTCAGTCGCTAACTCTCAGCAACCAAGGTTGTTCTGCAGTTTGGAACTGTGAAGTAATAATATTCCTATAGTTAAATTTGAGTCATATTAGAACATGTGCTCTTAAACAATAATTTGAAGAAATGTGCCATGACCTCTGGGTCAAATTAAGCTAAAATTTAACTAAAAAAGGCTAATCAAATTAATATGAGCATTTAACTTGATAAAAGACTACCTAAGAATGCTACAAAGTTTGGTGATCATCTATCAATTATTTTAGTAGGAAATAATGTTTCGAAGGTTTTTTTCTATTTTTAGCTTTAGGTGGCCCAAAAAGGGGCTAATCAAATTAATATAAGCAAACTTTGATAAAAGCAGTACCCAAGAATAGCTAACAGACAAAGTTTGGTGATCATCCATCAATTGGTTTCTCAAGAAGGGGCCAATCAAAATTAATTCATATGAGCAAACTTGATAAAAGACTACCCAAGAATGCTATAGACAAAGTTTGGTGATCATCCATCAATTAGTTCTGTAGAAGAAGATGTTTAAAGGTTTTTCTATTTTTAGACCTAGAGACCCCCTAAAAGGGCAGATTGGAATGATCATGTGAGCAAATTCTAGCATGTGACTGTCACAATGTGCTACAGGACCAAATTTGAAGTAAATCTGCTTAGAAGTTCAGAGAAGAAGACGAGTTGTTGACGCATGACGACGGACGATGGACGCCGGAGCATCCCCTTGATACTAAATAGCTCACCTGGAGCCTTCGGCTCTGGTGAGCTAAGAAAGGAAATAAGGTAAAAAATGAAATTTGCCAATGTTAAAATGTATAAACATAAGGAAATCCATCAATACCTATCATCTACAAGTCCGCTCTCTAGATATTTAAATGACTCATTAATTTGTTTCCAGTTGTTTCTGTTTTTACCAAAAACACTAAAGCGTTATAAATACATCCCGGGACACTGTTTTGATATAATGCTTTAATCAGTGGATACTGTGAATGATGCACTTTTAAAAGATAAAAATTTACTGAAAAACTCTTAGCTTTGAATACATAAAGACGAATGTATCATCACACAGAAATATAGACGTAATTCCTCTCCATATTTAAGTCAGTAGTTTTAATGACATTGTTTACTTGGTGCATGCTGCTGTTTATAAAGAGCAACTGTATCTATTTGTCAAGTGAGAATTTATTCATAACTTCAGATACTGCTATATAAATCACCTTCAATCGAGAAGTGCATGTCAGTAATTTCTCCGCTTTATTGAACTAAGTCGGCACATTCAGAACTATAGTTCCTTATATCTGAGTTCTTGTAGATTAATAGCGTAATTTAGTTCTTTGGCTTTCTAGAGATGGATCTTTTGCATATATAGCGAACACAGGCACGATCCAATATAAACAAATGATGGTTTACCATCGTGTTAGCCATTTGAAGAACATTACTTAAGAATTAGAAATAGTTCGCTATAGCATAGCAGAGGGTGGCACTCCCCTCATCCGCCCTGTTCTGTCAAATCTGATGACTCATAGGTCAACATGTTTTTGAACTAAAATCTGTTTTACTAGTTAATAGGACTAGACTTGTAACAAATACTTACATATACCATCAAGCGTAACAACCCAAGGTGCATAATGCTTACATGCTGACAACATCGTGTAAACTTCAGGCCTACAGTGTAATACTTTTGGCATACTGTGCATGATACAGAGTTTATGACAAATTCCAAAGTCGTATATAATGTTAGTCGACCAGGTGCTAATAACTCTATACAGAAACTGAAAATAATCCCAACTGCAGAAAGTCCCATGGTACAATTCAGATTACACAGGTGATTGATAAATCATTATTTCCTTAAATTTAGTATGTTGATCGATCATCCTGTCAAATTGGTTTGGGTTCTAATCAAGCCTTTAAGAACAAATATACAACATATTGAAACGTTTTTTACTTAGTCAAGGATCCACAAGCGAAACCCTAGGTGCAAAACTAAATATGCTGAGCAACCATCCCGTAAGGTTTAATGACTCTATGTCAAATCCTTTTTGAGTTACATGCGACACAAGTTAAGGGCAATAACTCAAAAAATACTAAATAAATCCAGACGAAAATACTCAGGTGCACAACCCTTGCAGAAATATATTTAAAAAGTCCCAGTATTTCCCAGTTATTATCCTAGAAAATTCCAGAATGTTAAAACCAGTCTTGGCTATTCTAGTATGGCCTAGGAAATACCATTTCTAATAATTTTTAAACAACTCATCAATTTCAAAGTTATACTAGGAATTGTAATTTATTTTCTGAGATTTCTAAGACTTAAGATTTTGCAAAATTCCTAGGCAGCGTTTTACTAACGTATTTACGCCTAAGATTTGCGTAAGTTTTAACTTACGTCTGATTTTTTACGTAAAGGCGTTTTACTAAAAAATTGCGTAAGTAAGAATTTCGTAAGTTTTTACGTAAAGTTACGCTTAAAATTTGTTGACTTAAATGTTACGTAAGTAAGACTGACATCATCTATGAATAATGGCAGAGCAGGAAAGCGAAAATTTAAGAGACTGCTAATATATTTTAATGGTGAAAGTGGCTCACAGTCTAAGTAAGGAAAGCGTAATGTAGCTTTACGAACTTTATTATATTTAGTAAAAAAACATATACGTATATGGAAGTCGTCCTATCAGTTCAAAGTCTTTTAATTACTATCTTCTTCTCCAAAAATATATTGGTACCCCATACCGCCCTTAGTCGTGGTTGACCTCGACCCAAAGTATTATAAATCAGTTATTTATGTTTGTTTATGTTGTGTTTTTTTTATTATTTCAACTTCACGAGCTTTTGATGCTATATGTAAATTCATTGAGAACTTTATAAATGACAAATGATATTGACTGAAACTCAGTAAAGTTTTTAATTATAAACTTTAAATTAAATATTGAGAAATATTGATGAATAAAATGCGTATTTTCATTTTCTGTATTTTCACTGCTGTGAAACATATTTTTCGTATTTTCACTGCAGTTAAACATATTTTCCGTATTTTCACAGGTGTCTTGCTGGGCTTAATTCAGCCAATATACAAAATTTAAGGGAAATTCTTTTTAAATGTGATGTCAGAAAAGAGAAAAATGTATAAAATAAACAGAAAATTCAAGGTCTTTCTATAAATACAGGATTTATTTTCATATTGTGGTATGAAAAATATCATATATCACTCGTTGCTATCGTCACTCGTGAAATATTTATTTTCATACCACTCTATGAAAAAAAATCCTGTATTTATAGTAAAAACTTAAATATCCTCTATGTATGTTCATGAAATAGTATGATTTGCAAATTATCTGTTGCAATTGTTTTCTATTGCAAATATTCAGATTTCATTACTTCACTAAGATAAAAGCGTGAATATCTTTTGTTTGCATGTGGCGTTTTTGTGTCATCTTTTTTACGCATACCTAACGCATGTTTTAGCGTAAAATCTTTAAAAATCAACGGGTTTTCTTTACTTGATAGGCATAAAATGAATAAATAATTAAAATAAAAATAATTAAATAGAAATATTGTTTTAAATGTGGGCTTGTGAATAAGCTAAATATTCCATATAAAAATGAGAAAAAATCCACATTTTCACTTGCAGACATTACAGTTTTTTCACTTCTCAAAACAAAACAAAAAACCCTTTCAAAATCTTCGATGATGGATCATATGGGGTTTTTCCTTTCTACTCTATAAATGTATTAAAACAGAGAAACCCCTGTGTGATGGATGGCTGTTGGCACAATATGCACTTAAAATACGAATTGCTCAGCAACATTCATGAGAGTCCGTAGATGACTCTACGAAATACTAGTTTAGCCTTTTTCAAAAATGTTTGCGGTTATCAAATATTACTAAAACGCCTCCTTATGGACTTATTTGAAAACCTTCGTTCAAGAGTTACGCACTATTTTAACGTAAGTTTAAGAAAAAACTTACGAACGTTTTGTGAAACACACTTACGATTTACGTAAGTTTAAACGTAAGCGTAAAGTTACGAAAATACTTACGAATAACTTACGCAATGTTAATAAAACGCTGCCCTAGTCTTTAGGAATTACTTAGAATTTATCTTGTAGAACAAAATCCTTAACATCTGTGCTAAATTCCTTGAATCTTACATAAATTCCTAAAGACTAGGAATTCTCTTTGTTGAAAGTAAACAAGTAAATAAAGAAGGAAGACAATAAAATTGAAAATAAAAATGTTTTCTTTCTTTTTTTAAATAAAACAACATACTGATCTAGATCTATTTAATAATATTTTTCTAGGATTACTTTTATTATTATTATTTAATTGAAATTTAATAATCAATTGACCTTAATGGTCAACCTGCATTATGACAATTTTATCATTGGCCATTTAATTAATAGAAATTAAATAGGAATATATAATCCAAAAAGAAATAACAAATGTTCAGGCACTCCAAGTAAAACCAAAGACATATTATAAACCTTAAGAAAATAATCAATAATTGACATCTGAAGTATGTAATTTTTATCAGTTGTGTAGAGCTATTTTTAGCGCTGTCAAATTGCATCCACTGATGTCATGCTTCAGTGCACAGGCTGTGTGTATAAACCACTTTATGCACGGCTTATACTGCCTGTTGACATTTTTATTGATTGTGATTTGAACATATGTAGATCTAATTAGGGGTGGATTTAAGGTGATTATTATTGCATAGTTGAAAATCCCATGTGGCAAATAGACTCTTGTGCAGATTTTTTCACGTGTCAAATTTGTTGGCATTTCCAAATTTTCACGAGTCAAAACCCGAATCCCCGCCTGAATTAAAGTAGGCCTATATGTGGCAGGTCATATTATGCTGACGGAAATTAACGATGATAACTTAGTCTTTACTTAACCAGCGAACCTTTACGATTATACTCGAGCAATTTCCGTATATTTACGCTAACCGAGACGAGCATAATTTCATGACGTATTTAATACGTATACTGATGACGTAGCAACACAATTGTTTTGGAAACTACTGTAGCTTTGTTTGAAATTCAAGCGCTTGTTGGGCTTAAAATAATAGATTTGTGAAATAAAATTCAACGATATAATTGAAATTATTCAGTCATTGTATTGACGGCAAAAACAACGGAACTACACGAAATTTTGGAAATCAAGCACATGTTACTGACGTAGTACACAGGTTTATTACGTAGAACACAGGTTTATTGTGCGCGCAATATTCAAAGACGACAGACACTTCGTCTCATATCGACAGTGAACTGATATCGTCTCCCCAATAAAGACATACAACGAGGGAGGTGAAATAGCTCAAGCAAATTTAGATCAGAAGAAGACCTTCAAAGCTGCAATCGGTGAAATTCACTGTGACTGATTTTTTCCAAACAGAGCCGGCGTGTTTATGACCTCTAGAAAAAATGAAGAGTCTAGAGATTATTTTAATGACCTTTCTTCACTTCTAAAAGCATTATTTTGTAACAATTTGCCGACTGTAACAATAGAAATAATAATTGTATTTCCAGCTTATTCCTAGTTACAGTTAAGATACTTAAACCTTACTGGAAAAAATGCGTAAACGGACATTTGTCACATATTTTTGCGACCTGTTTTTATTTATTTCTTTGTTGAACAGGAAAGATATAATAATAATAAATAAAAAACAAAGCATCGTTGAAGATGGCTGTGCTTCCCTGCAGGAAATTATTTGCTTATGCCCTTTAAAAGTACAAAATATTGTTTTGAAAAATGCATGGCTAGCAAGTGTTTTTTACCCCCAGACAGTGCAATACCCTAGTATGCAGACAGTTCACTACTAAAAAAGTTTTTCATAAAGAAACAATATTTTTATATGACCATTAATTTATGTAGATCTAGTTATATATTTAGAATATGATAAACAAGATCAACAAGAAAAGATGATGTTCAATAAGCCTACATCATATCTGTATTTTAAAATAACACATTACTGACAGACTGTATTTTTAAATCACAATAAGATACCTCCAAAATTTATTTGAAACAGAAATCATGTTTTCTGTTTGTTTTTGATTTATGTGTGTGTTTGTGTGTGATTTAATCTCTAGATTTCTGTGCATGTATAGGAATTATTGGACCACTAAAAAAGTTGTCTAGGCCACCAAAATTTATCGGTCATTCAGTGGTCCAAGTGACAGCCTAGCTAAAATGGTTTGTCTTTGACACTGTCTATAAGCCTATACTAGAGAATCTGAATACTGGTCCATTAAAATAAATCCCACATGATGATTTGCAAAGAACAAAAATAGCACAAACAGTGTCATACTTTAAGCACTAACCTGAATATATTGCCTCTCAGTCATTGAATTTAAAAATTTTGAATATACTCGTCCGAATTCCAGTTTTGAATTTATTCTACTATATATTTAACTCTTAAAATTTACACTGGTCATGGGCCACCGGGCCAGTGCTAAATTCGATGACTGTGTCACAGGGTAGAATTAATAATGAACTCCTGGCGTAGGTTCGTCAATTTAATATATAATACGAAGATAAAGCCTAAAAACATAAATACATGATTATAATACAAGTTAATTAAAACATACATAAAATACAACAATACAACAATTGAACGATGTAAATAAGAATTATTTCAAGTAAATGAATCAAATGAAAATAATGTTACCACAGCGTCTCAATAAATAACTTAATAATAAGTTATTTCCAAAAATTCTATTAAGTTAACTTAAAGAATTTATGTACTAAGTAGAATAGTATATCTTAACTCGTAAGAGAATAAAGACGAAGTGAAGTGAAGAAGGAAAGTTCGCGGGAATTTGGAAGAAAGGAAATGTTAAAAACCAATCTTAAACTTTCTCTCAAAACTCTTTCATACAACGTACAAAACGATTGGACATACAAAAACAGTTCACAAAATTGCACGAGAAACAGACATAGTTGAATTGTTTCGGCCGTTTCCGTGAATTTCCGCTCATAAGTGTACGTTACGGAACCATCCGATACAATACAATAGCAGACGATAACAGACGCCATGGAGACAAACGATAATTGACGCATGCGCGGACATTAAGAATACTTTTCCCGCGACTAAATGACGAACAGTGCACGGCAAAATGAACAATTAACATAATGAATAAAACGACCCGTGACATTCTCCCCTGCTAGGAGAAAAATGGCTCCTGACATTTTATTAACCTATATAATAGCTGTCTCAAAACTGCCGTACCCATAAAATTAAAAACAGAACAAAATTTGTTTTGCATTATAAAATCAGAACTGCATTTGAAAATAACATGTTTCTATTACATCTAAAACATAATATGAATTTATAGAAAAAATTCTGCTTTCAAACACAATGCTGAAATAAAAATAAGTTTTATCATCTGAAACATTGCTTATCAATTTAAAGGTACTGGTATCACCCTCAATATATCCAATATATGGTAACTTATTACCACTAGCACCTACAATATCAAGATTAAAATCAGTTATATCACACAAACCAGGTTTGGGTTCAAGTGAATTGTATAATGATTCTGAAATCAAGGTAATCATAGACCCACTATCAACAAGTACATCAGTTTCCATACCACATATAACAGCCTTGCCTTGATTGGCTTTGCCAACCATTCTGTCTACCAAGTTACTAAATTGTACTTTAGGGCTTTTACCCACATTGACTTCCTCAGTTCGCCCAACAACAGAGGAGTCTACTCTTTTGGGTCATTTTTACCTTTAAATGTACTGTTTGACCTGTTACTATTTGACCTATTACCAACATAACTCTTACTATCAGAATTATCTTTCTTATCATATCTAGGTCTCTGTTGGTTATAACTCTGATAGTTTCCATCACGCCTCTGGTAATTGTACCTATTTCTAGAGAAATAATTGTTTCTTTTGGCTTCTCCTGTATCTGTTTTTCTAAAGAGAGCATTTTATTCATAAGTAAATCTATTTTACCAGTAAGATCATCAATAGTTTTCTTATCAACTGGTGTGGACTGCTGGGCTGCATTAATAGAAGCTGAAATATTGCTAGAAGCTGACAATTCATGTTCAACAGAACGCACTTCTCTCAATAATGTGTTATTATCTGAAATTGAATCATATTTATTTCTGATAAGAATCTTCAACTTCTCATCACGCAAACCTGTCCAAAATTTAGAACGTAACATATCATTCCTAGCAGCAACTGTAACATGTCCACTTTCAACTGCGACTTGAAGTAAAGCTTCGAGACGACACCCATAAGCAGTAACATTCTCTGAAATTTTCTGATATGCATTATAAAAAGATTGCATTACAGACTCATTGGTAGATACTTCACCAAAAAGAATATCAAGTTTATCTAATATAACAACACTTGATGCATGTTCACCCAAAGAAATAAGTGTACGTCTTGCAGTACCACGCAATGACCTTCTTATAACCTGTAAAATAACTTGTTCAGGTAAATTTTCTGAAATTAAACATTAAGTGTCAAATCTCCACACAGCATAAGACTCGTCACCCTTTATAGGAGGTTGATCACCTGAAAAATAAGGCAACTTTGGTGTCTCGAACTTTGGTACCTGAATTTGTGATGGATGCATAGAAAAATCATGAGCTTGAGAAGGTCTAATGAAATCAGTCAATGGTCGCTTAGGGACAGGTGTGCTTGTACTAACTGGTTTATGCAAAGCTGCATACTCAGATTTAGTTAGCACAACATAATCTCCATTACTCTTTAGAGCCTCTAAAACTCTGCTTAAGTTGAGCATCGGACAAAGGTGCATCTTCACCTAATCCCATGCCACCTTTATCAGAAACACCCTCAGCCCATTTTAAACAAAATGTTTAATGACTAGAAGTATGAACACAATATACACAAATATAAACCTGTAAGAGAAATTTCAATAATAGCTGAAAATGAAAAATTACTGCACCTGAAATTTAAATAAAATAATATTCACATTGACCTGGCCACCACCATGGAATATACTCCTTGAAGAATATGTCAACAAGTTATATAAACCATAGAAAAATTACCATAATGTAATTATCATCAAATGCAGTGTAATTCAGCCTAAACTTTACAAAAACTTACAATAATTCCCAGCGTTTACAGTCAAACCACTTCGAGCAGCTGTGACACCCCTTGTAAAATCGCGAATGAGTAAGCTATTTGGTGTTCGGTCACCAAATAACAAGAACGCAATAACGCGAAAAACAAATAAATATTGTGTATGATATTATTACCAAACACAAAAGTTTATTATTAAACAACGAAAATATGTCAGGAGTACACGACTGAGTTATGGTACGTAAATGTTACTACATTATACATAACACTATGCTGAATAGTGAATAACACGTATAAATTATCAAATACTGTATACAAAATTTTACAAACTGGTATACAGATACGTTATATTAATTTCACGGATCACTATATACTCAACTGTCGTCTGCTCAAAATTTACTATTTACACATATGCTGAAACACAAAATGACAACACAACACACAACATATAACCCTTACCTTACACGCTCCTCTTCTCAATCATACATCTATGGTAAGTAAAGTGCAAAGAGTATGTGAAGACAGTATGCAAAGAAAGTGTGCTCGATAGTTGGGCAAGAATAAATCAGACCGAAGTATTGGGACAACTCAATAATTTAAACACACCCTAACGTTTTAGAAAAAAAATGATGAATAAATAACACACCCTATATTTTGAGAAAAAAAAATGTAAATACCAAAAAATAACCTAAGACGCTGTGTTGTACTAAATATATACTCTATCTAGATCAAACTCAATGACAAAAAATATATCCCTAATCGATTATTTACTCAGTAAAGAAAAAAAATCGGAAAGAAAAAAAAATATCTCACGAAAATATATGACAATTCAGTTTACATATTCACAAAACAAAATTCACAAACCTCTATACATATATATCACATCCAATAAAATCCTAAACAATATTTACACAAAATACAGTCCTAATCCACTATATAGCAAGAGATACCTGCTAAATATTCATTCAAAATGTTCAACAGTTCAATGTTCCTCCTTTCCTCATCCCGCGTTAGTCATCCGGTTTCCGTAATAATTACACGTCGTAGAAATTCCTCAATAAAGTATAGATGCAAATCGATACTGAAGACGCGAGTGTGCACACTATTAACTTAATTAACACTAGCGCTAGATTTCACATAACATAACTCCTGATGCATCACATTTTCACAAATTAGGATCCTTCCATTCTTTGAATAAAATCCTGTCTGGTTTCATCAAAAATCGGGGTCCTAACGGCTCTGCTGAAAATTCCTCACTCTCTCAAAATACGTGGTCGGATTCACATCCGTGACCTGTAGATTGGGTCTCTCGCGCACGTAAACTCGTCACCTCCTCTGTCCAGACACTGTGGCTTCTCGTAGACCACACTGGCCACCAATGTCACAGGGTAGAATTAATAATACACTCCTGGCGTAGGTTCGTCAATTTAATATATAATACGAAGATAAAGCCTAAAAACATAAATACATGATTATAATACAAGTTAATTAAAACATACATAAAATACAACAATACAACAATTGAACGATGTAAATAAGAATTATTTCAAGTAAATGAATCAAATGAAAATAATTCTTACCACAGCGTCTCAATAAATAACTTAATAATAAGTTATTTCCCAAAAATTCTATTAAGTAAACTTAAAGAATTTATGTACTAAGTAGAATAGTATATCCTAACTAGTAAGAGAATAAAGACGAAGTGAAGTGAAGAAGGAAAGTTCGCGAGAATTTGGAAGAAAGGAACTGTTAAAAAACCAATCTAAAACTTTCTCTCAAAACTCTTTCATACAACGTACAAAACGATTGGACATACAAAAACAGTTCACAAAATTGCACGAGAAAGAGACATAGTTGAATTGTTTCGGCCGTTTCCGTGAATTTCCGCTCATAAGCGTACGTTACGGAACCATCCGATACAATACAATAGCAGACGATAACAGACGCCACGGAGACAAACGATAATTGACGCATGCGCGGACATTAAGAATACTTTTCCCGCGACAAAATGACGAACAGTGCACGGCAAAATGAACAATAAACATGATGAATAAAACGACCCGTGACATTCCGAGGGTCCCGGGTTCGAGTCCCCGGTCAGGGTGCCATTTTTTTCCCCCCTGTGGGGGGGGGGGGGGGATTTGGCGCCCAAGGGGGACCCTGACTGATATACTTTAGGGGTTTAATTTACTGCTCTGTAACTCGTGAAAATTTGAGGCGAATTTCAAAATAGCAGAGTAGTCACGGTTCAGAAATTTCACAATTTAGGGGAGAAATGTGCGTGACCGGGTCGAAACCCGGGACCCCCGGAATACCCTTCCCCGGCTCTACCCGGGCCGAGCTATCCC
>NW_026858182.1:0-25613 GCF_026571515.1 Ruditapes philippinarum
TTTTAAATTGTTGATGAAAGTTGCTTGACATCTCTGTATTGACAAGTAAACAATAAAAGGAAGCTGCAGTTGCTAAGCAACTACCCACAATGCAATGCAACAGGATGTATACAAACATGGCTGCTTAAACCAGGAAGTAAATTATATTATCCTGCATTTATAGGTACTACATGCACACAATATACTGATTTAAGTTAAATACCTAGCAATTATAAAGCCATGGATATAAACTTGTTATCCACCAAGATATAGACACATTAGACAAGAAATAAAAATACAATAAAGCTTTAAAGTTAGGTTCTATCTGACTCTATTAAAGTTACTATGGACCAGGGTATTACAATATGTGCACGGCGCAGATCACGTTAGGTTTTTTCGTCAACGATACGATATGTAACATGGTTCCCACGTAACACTTTTCGTACCAAGCACGCATTCGACAAGTTCAACTGTTAATGACACTAGATGTAGGGCCACTCGTCATTTCTGCAAACGGTTAATCTTCCCTCTCTTTGTAAATTATACATTTGGTGTCTATGTATATGCTGTTAACTTTCAAGACCTAGCTATAGTCGTTTTACTTGATTTTTGTTATATTTGTACTATAGTTTGTTTTAGGTTATCTTTCGGCGCTGTTTTCATTCATCAGCAAAATATGTTTGTTCAACAAGAAATAACTGAAAAGGTAGAAGACACATGTTGAAAAACATTATACGTCATCATAGAATCTTTACGTTTTCTGCACATTTATGAATATGTTTATATCAGTGAAATATTAAGAATAGAAACGATTCTGATGACCTGCTCCGGTAACTTCAAGTAACTGTTACCTTTTTTAAGCGGCTGCCAATCATATATTCAGAAAATATCGTTAAAACATTTGACTAGATCCCAAATTATCAGGGAATAAAAAACGAACATAAAGCCATGGTTATATAAACTCTGTTGGTGTATTCCAAAAAATATTATTATTTGCCTTTATTATAAATTTCAGACTGCTATGAAAAACCTGTTTTTTCTTGTATTAACTTGGTGAGTTGTGTACTTGTGTGCCATGAGTACAATGTGTGTGCTGTTTCAGCCGTGATATTTTGTGTGCGTGTGTGTGTTGTGTGAGTACTATGTGCCTGCTGTGTGGTGTAGTGTACTGTGTGTGTTTGTCCTTGTTGGGAGAGTAGTATTTAAGTTGTGTGAGTATGGTAAGTGTGCTGTATGCTGCGTTAGAAGTTGTGTGTGTGCTGTATGTGCTGTGTGCTCTGTTTGAGTGCTGTGTGAGTATTGTGTGTAGTGTATGTGTGCTGTGTGAGTAGTGTGTGTAGTGTATGTGTGCTGTGTGAGTAGTGTGTGCATTGTACGTGTGCTTTGTGTAGAGTATGTGTATTGTGTGAGTATTGTGTGTAGTGTATGTGTGATGTGTGTAGTGTATGTGTGTTGTATGAGTATTGTGTTTAGTGTATGTGTGCTGTGTGAGTATCATTGGTAGTGCTATGTGCTTTGTGAGTATTGTGTGTTGTGTGAGTATTGTGTGTAGTGTTGTGTATGTGTGCTTTGTGTAGTGTATGTGTGATGTATGAGTATTGTGTGTAGTGTATATATGTGCTGTGTGAGTATTGTGTGTAGTGTATGTGTGCTGTGTGTAGTGTATGTGTGCTGTATGAGTATTGTGTGTAGTGTATGTGCTGTGTGTGTTTGTAGTGTATGTGTGCTGTGTGTAGTGTATGTGTGATGTATGAGTATTGTGTGTAGTGTATATGTGTGTTGTATGAGTATTGTGTGTAGTGTATATGTGCTGTGTGAGTATTGTGTAAAGTGTATGTGTGTGCTGTGTAAGTATTGTGTGTAGTGTATTTGTGCTGTATGAGTATTGTTTGTAGTGTAGTGTATGTGTGCTGTGTTAGTATTGTGTGTAGTGTAGTGTATGTGTGCTGTATGAGTATTGTGTGTAGTGTAGTGTTTGTGTGCTGTGTGAGTATTGTGTGTAGTGTATGTCTGTTATATGATTAATGTGTGTTGTGTGAGTATTGCGTGTAGTGTATGTGTGTTGTGTGAGTATTGTGTGAAGTGTATGTGTGTTGTGTGAGTATTGTGTGTAATGTATGAGTGTGTCATTGTGTGTAGTGTATGTGTGCTGTGTGAGTATTGTGTGTTGTGTGAGTATTGTGTGTAGTGTTTATGTGCTGTGTGAATATTGTGTGTTGTGTATGTGTGCTGTGTGAGTATTCTGTGTAGTGTATGTGTGCTGTGTGAGGATTGTGTGTTGTGTATGTGTGCTGTGTGAGTATTGTGTGTTGTGTATGTGTGCTGTGTGAGTATTATGTGTAGTGTATGTGTGCTGTGTGAGTATTGTGTGTTGTGTATGTGTGCTGTGTGAGTATTATGTGTAATGTATGTGTGCTGTGTGAGTATTGTGTGTTGTGTGAGTATTGTGTGTAGTGTTTATGTGCTGTGTGAATATTGTGTGAAGTGTCGTGTATGTGTGCTTTGTGTAGTGTATGTGTGCTGTATGAGTATTTTGTTTAGTGTATGTGTGCTGTGTGAGTATTATGTGTAGTGTATATGTGCTGTGTGAGTATTGTGTGTTGTGTGAGTATTGTGTGTAGTGTATATGTGTGTTGTGTGAGTATTGTGTGTTGTATAAGTATTGTGTGTAGTGTCGTGTTTGTGTGCTTTGTGTAGTGCATGTGTGCTGCGTGAGTAGTGTGTGTAATGTAGTGTATGTGTGCTGTTTGAGTATTGTGTGTAGTTTATGTGTACTGTGTGATTATTGTGTGTAGTGTATGTGTGCTGTGTGAGTATTGTGCTGTGTGTAGTGTATGTGTGTGATATGAGTATTGTGTTTAGTTTATATGTGTGTTGTGTGAGAATTGTGTGTAGTGTATGTGTGTCGTGTGATTATTGTGTGTAGTGTATGCGTTGTATGTGAGTATTGTTTGTAGTGCATGTGTGATGTGTGAATTTTCATTCGATATTTTTGTTAGTAATTTTAGTGGAGTAGCGGGGGATCGAACTTGCGACCCCTCGATCTGTAGTCAAACAGTGTTACCACTGCACCACAGCGCCCGCTCTGAATAATGACTGTTTTGGAAGTCAATATATACATAATCCGATATGACCAACAATTGGATAAAGCAATTTGATTTTTAACACCTTTATAAATGCTACAGCGATAAATTCAAACAGTTTTAATCGTATTGCCGTAGGGGTTATGATAAAGAAATCTTTAAAAATAATTTTTGTCGTTGTTTTTGTTATAACTGTCATATGAAAGTGAGCGTAATTTATCCATTGTCAATCTAAGAATTCTTTCTTTTGGCGAAAAAAATAAATAAACAAATGTATTAATTTGTTTCTAGTATTCACCTAATGTTATTTACATTGCATAACCTTCTATAGGAAAACACATTTGAAAATACGTGACCTTTTAGCAAGTGGACCTTTTCAAAAGTGGTATGAATCAGGGTCCTACTGATAAAATGACTCATCCCAATATGACTTGATGACCCACTGTTGCATTGAAGAACTTCGACAATCATTCCAGTGGATCTCAGATGACTGATATTTCTGTTCTGTGTTGTTATTATTGTATTATTTTGTTTTCAAATACTGAAGAATGAATTGCCAAGAAGTTGGCTTTCTTTAATAGATGATATTATAGGTGCCAGTAAAACAAATAAATCTCTGTGTCAGAACATAAGACTTTCGAAGTAATTAAAAAATGTAATTATAGGTTATTGTGCATTTTGCTGTACAATACGGGAATATACGATTTGGGCGAGTACACAGCTTGACTTTTCAAGTTATGTATGAGTCCTAATATATTCCACATTGTACAGTCAAATGAATAACAACCTTTTTATTACATGTATACATCTTTATGATATTTCTTAATTATATATTTTTATTATTTACCCTTTTTATATATCTTTCCTTTTTATTATATATCTTTATTTTAATTTGAAATATCATCATCATCATCATCCCCAACAAAACCACCAACAATGTCATCATCCACACCACCACCATCATCCGTAAAACAGAATATTGTTTGTATTGAATTTTTTTTTGTAAATGCATATTTTTATATTGTTTGTTCAATCCTGAACATCGAAGTCTGCTTCAGTTGGTATCTGGTTGTATAGATGAATATAATAGTATTTGTTTCTTGTAGATAGTATCAGTAACACCGAAAAGCCAAACTTTTGTTTTTGTTGCATCATTAAACAAATTTAGCACATTAAAGGTAACATGAAATATTATATAGATAATAAATATTTGTAATTCTGTCATAAATTACTATTTTCAAACAAAGAATACAGCACATATTTAAAGACACAAATTGCGCATTTAATTGTGTTAAATATTAAATAAATTATCTAACAAAACAAAACATGCAACCATTTAAACTATAAAATATAACTATGATAAAAATATTATATTATATAATAATGTTCAAACAAATGTACATCACATTACGACAATTAGTCTAGTCTGCAGTATGTTTGAATGTGACTTCTCAATTTTTAAACCTCAAACAATTTTTAATTCTATTTTTGTTTTCCTTTTTAAACAGAATTACATTTTTATATACTTTCTGTAGAATTTCTTTATATATTTTTATTTTATGGTGGACAAACAAAAATCTAGTGGCATTTGTCCTTAATTTTATGTGAATTACACGTAAGACAATAATGCACTATCAAATGTTAATATGCTGAAAAACCGTATTTTGCCGAAGTTATCGTTGAGTTTCATGAAGTGATTTTATCTAAAACATGTTTGAAATCAGTCTAATCTTATGTAAGTTTATGCAATGATAAAGAATAACATCTCACAATCATCAATAAGTCTTTGCTCGGATAGTTAAAATAAAATAAGAAAACAAATATTAATTTCGGGAAAATTATTCCCTTCATCTAAAATCCATATTAAGAAATTTGAAACATATTTGTTTTACATTATATAACTAAGTGACTGTAAAGACAGTCTAGATAAACAGCATCTTAAAGGGAGTGACAACTGGTCAAAATGAATTTGTTGTACAGATCGATTAGTAGGATTCGAGATACAAGATATTCATACATATTCTACAAGAGATTCAACTTTTGAGTTATTCTGTATTAATTAAATATGGGCCAAATACAAATTGCATTAAAAGTCTCTTTTGTGATCTAGATACAAATAACTTTTATTGATTATTGCATGTCTGCTTCACTAATCAAACTTCAAAAATGACTATTCCTTTTCAACAGAATCACATGATTTTATATTTATGTTTATGGCGTAACGGATGCATTGAAGGCGATAATAACATTACAGAGTAAAACATTACGTAAGAGTATTCTACAATATTACCTTATATTTACGCATGCGCATCATAGAGTTAGATGATTCAGAGAAAACGTATTGCTAAAGAAACAACTCAATTTCATTGCCTCACTTTTTGAGATTTAACATTTTAGCATCAATCAATGTGAATATTGTTCATTAATTACCTCGTTATTTTCTTTAACAATTGTTATGATATGAAATGAGACAAATGGAAACAACTTAACTTCTTCAGACGTTGACTTTATCGTGTTACGTGTATAAAAAAGAACGTTTAATTGATTGAATAACCTTTTATGCAGACATAGTTATTCCTATCAGTAATCAAAATGTGCATATATCTCGTTTGACATTTACATTCATAACGTTTTCATTATTATTAATTGATTTTTCTCTTTTAATTAAGTCTTGTTGAACTAATGTTTGATAATTACAGAAATATCATTGATACTAGTCCGATTTAAATGTAACATTTGAATGCATCCACTTGTAAACTCTCCTCATCATTTAATATTTTATATGATAGGGAAACGGGTTTGCACTGCGAAATATAATAATTAAAATAATAATAATAATAATTATAATGATAATAATATTTATGATAATAAAACACATTTATTTCAAGTATAAATTGATCACTATATGACCCGGCTTCATATCGCATGTACTTAATTAGTAAACGATATTGTAAAAATCAGTAAAAACATATAAATGCAGTCATGTACTAAATTTCATGATATATTTTTACAATATTTTCAGATGTTTACCCTTTATCGGTTTAAGATGATAGTTGTATTAAGGCGCCTTGGTGCATTTGTGTTTCAAAACTCTGGTATGTCAAAAACTCCCATGTGGCATGAATAAAATGACTACTGAGTCGAACATGATTTATGTATTGCAATCAATAATACTATTAGATAAATAAAACGCCGTTAAAATCATAATATTATGACATAGCATCTCGGATCCACGCATGCGCGTCGAATTCATAGTGAGATGAAACCAGTTAAGTTATTATTCCTCAAAGAAAAATAGTACCGTGCTATTTTGTTGTTAATGTTGAACAGAATGGAATCAACGTAAAATTTAAATACCACACCATTTTACTTCTTTAATCTTAATATGACATCATAATAAGATACTGCATTTTGATTGAAATCGTAGTAAGGGAAAAGAGTTCATAAGCGTACAATGTATTATGAAAATGCATCATTCGTTAATTTACTCTTAAATAAGTCTGAACACCATTAGGAATAACTGATTATTGAAATACTTCACATGTGAAATACACAAACCATTGTACATATAGGATATTTTTTTCCTACTATACTAGCGTCACAATATATGCTCTATTTCTCATACTATTGTTGTTGCAATGGTTGTAACTGTGATATGTACAATATTTTAGACTCTGTCAATCGGTTTTAGTATTGTATTGGTTAATTGTCTTATGGTGATGCTTTTTTGTTTTCAATACACAAGTTCTCAAAATTTTTGATGTGTACAATATTTTAGATATTAACCCTGTCAATCGGTTTAAGTATTGTACTTATTAAATGTCATATTGTACGTGATGCTTGTTAGTGTCAATACTCAGAATGTAAAAAAAACTCCTATGTGGCATCAATAAAAAGACAAAAGTCGAACATGATTTATGATTGAAAATACTTTTAGAAAACGAAACGCCTTTAAATAATAATATTATGACAAATCAACCAATTCATCTCGGATTCACGCATGCGCGTCGAATACATAGTGAGATGAAACAGCAAAAATATGTTGAGACATTATTTTTCACAGAAAAATGGTGCAGTTCAGTTCCCGTTCTGCTTTGCTGTTAATGGTGAACAAAACAGAAAAGTGAAGAAGCATATTTTTTTAAGCTTTATATTTTCAGTATGAAATTAAAATAAGACTCTGGGAAAGAGGTCAGAAATACAGTAAAATTATTTAATAAAACAGTCACTAATACAAAACAGTGTGATTAAATATGAAACCTCAGTTTGCATAATTGATGCAATTCTCCCAACGTGCATATTTACCATTAAAATTACAAATAATGAGGTTAACAAGCTCTACAAAGTTTTAAATACTGTCATGTTACTTACTTATTAACTATGTATATATCTGTCCCCATCTCTTTACCCATATTTCAATAGAAAACAAAATGAGTCATGTTATTACATGTTTGTAAACTGATATTAATAAAGTAATTGTTGTTGTTGTTGATGTAAAATGTAATTGTGTATTAATAATCTTATTTGTATGACTATGTTCTCGGGGGATATTTCCGTTTCTAGAATTTACAAATTATTCGCAACATCGGGTGTTAAGTGATCTGACCGTATTTTCACATATTCTTTGATGCTATCTTTTATCTTATATCGATGAATACTGCCAGGTATGTTACATGTGCTAATAGGATCGTTCAAGATACCTGCACTTACACCAAACATTTTACCAATTTTTTAAAAGATTTTTAATTATTGCATTACAATCTTACAGCTTGTTTTAAAAAACCGTGACTGATCATTGTTTATAAAAAAATATAGTTCCATGAAAAAATTTTTGGACAAAGGTCGCTAAACAATATGTATTAATATCGACTTTGTCTTTTAAAGAAATCCCTTATGAATGAAAATGGAAATTAAGTTTAAGCTAAACTAAACGTGATCACTATCTGTTGAAGTAATTAATTATGAAACATTCTTCAATCAGATGTTTGAGGCTGAGAGGGAATCACATTAATGTATGGACTACCACACTGCCACTGATCTCCCCGTTACTATAAATAAACTGTAGCCATCAAGTGATCTTTGAAACGCTTGCGTGTCAATCGAGAACGTTTTAGAATTATTCTTTTACAATGATCTGCTGTTATTGTTCTGCATTTTTTTGAAACGCTAATGATTAAAAAAACATACCGACGAATATTTTCAATTTAGTTCTTGGCTGAATTCTTTCGGAATAGTTTACAAATTTTGAACATCCATTTTTAAGAAAAAGGAAGTAACGGTCTGAAAAATATTTAGATTATTACATTATTTCTGGTGCTCTGCATGTTTTATGCAAACCATCATAAAACTATCCATGTTATAACAGTAACTGTACACATTTGCTGGCAAACCAACGGCTATTTCTAAATAATTTGAAAGATTACATGCAATGTCTGTAAACAGTTAATATTTTAGTATAAGTAAGTTCAATATATTTAGCACTTGGGCCGATATTTTAACGTGCCCCTTTAACGCAATTTGTTTTTAAGTCATCTACGTTATGTTTGAACCTTTTAAAGAAACCCATAAGACTAACACTGTAGTTAATTGTCAATGACGGTCTGGAATGCCTTGAAGTCGAAATACAAAGGAGAGGTTGGCTTTTTGGATATACATTACTTAATACGCTCAACATTTCGCCGCCTGTCTGTAGTTAAAATATACCAGCATTTATACACAATATTCTTCATAGCGGAATATATCTAGTACAAGAAACGGTCAGAATATGCGGGTAAATGGGATTGCTGGTAGTGTATACTTAAAGTGTTCTGAAGTGATGTATTTTTATGGAATTCTCCATTCCTGTGACCATAACTTTTTTAAACAAAGAGAAAACTGTTTCCTACAACATCTTATCACTGATAAGTAACACCTATTTCGAGCTCTCTGATTGGCTGTTAAGGCAGTCATGATAATATCAAAAGAAGAGAAAGTTGTTTACAGATCATTATGTAGGGCATGTTTTAATACTTTTCTAGCATTATTGGTTTCATACTTTTGTTGAGAATTTGTTCTGTGAGAAAACATTTTATTTAAAAATTATTCTGTAACTTTGTTGAATGTTTTGCCAAATAAAGCTAGAATTAAAAGTCACTAATGTGACCAGGATGCAAACTATTTTGATTGAGGTAAATGTTGCTTTTAACATATTTGAATTTTGGTCTGATTAGATGATGACAATCAAAAAATATAAACTAGCTTAGAATATTATTACATTCTCCGGTCAAAAACATATGGTTAGAAAGTGACATTATTGTGTAAATGATTGTATATCTTCTTCGCTCCTTAATTATAACAATCAACTTTGTCACATAAACAAACTTTAAAATTATATTTTGATGACAATAAAGCCGCTGTGAAAGGTGTTAATCGATATTAACGTTACAAAGTAAAGCATTGTCCAAAGTACAATTTTATCACAAATCTACGATAGCATCTCATATTCACGCATGCGCATCGTGAACAAAGGTAGATGATTCAGCTAAAAAGTATTGAAATTAGTTTGTACAGAGAGAAAAGTCGCAGTTCATTTATCCTGCTTTAAGTTATAAAACATTTTATGGAATAATGCAATTTGAATGCAAATGCCTCATTCATTACCTGTCTATTTGTATTGTAACATGTGTTTAAAAACAATGAGCAGATACATATACATGTAATATAACTGACATGCAAAATGGCCATTCAGCATGCTATTTTCGGATATATCTCTTTGTAACAATTTTGTATTTGGTCCGAAAACGTTGGTACAAAATGTGATTGATGGAAGTTTGCTTTAACATGCTTCTATGAAAACGATAAAAAAGATCCCAGTGTGCAAACATTCGAATGACAAGACAATCTGGATTGTATTGTGGTACACAAAACGAAGTTTGAATTAATATAACAACCTTTTATGCAGGCATGTTCATTTCTATCAGTAATCAAAATGTGTATATATTTGACATTTACGTTCTTAACATTTTCATTTCAGAGAATTGATTTTTCTGTTTTAATCAAGGTTTCTAGAACCATTGTTTGATAATGCTATACATTACATTGATATATGGCCCGTTACCATTTTCTTTCATCCATTTGTAAAGTCTGCTTATCATTTAACATGCAAGAAGAGGGAAACATTTATTGCAGTAATATAACAAAAACTGTATGCAACAGTAATTTTAAAATACAGATTGAGCGTCCGAACACACAAACAATCTATAAACTAATGATCCCCTCTAAAATTTCAAAATACACAGTAATTTTTAATATCTATTATAGCATTATTACTGTGTAAAATATTTAGTGACAGATCCACACATGACGTCTATTTCTTTCAAATCATAAAACATTTAAACGAAAAACATGTAAATGCAATCATTTATCAAATTTCATATAACTATGGTATTTACAATATTTTAAGATATTAACTCTGACAATCGGTTTTAGTTAATAATTATATTGGTTAAATGTCATATGGTGATGCACATTGTTGCTTGAATACACAGAATGTCAAAAACTCCCATGTGGCATGAATTAAAAAGACAATAGAGTCGAACATGATTTATGTATTGCAATCAATATTAGTGTTAGAAAATAAAACGCCGTTAAAATCATAATGTAATGACAAATCAACGATAGCATCTCGTATTCACGCATGCGCGTCGTATACATAGTGAGATAAAACAGCGAAAATGTGTTTAGAAGTTATCCTTCAAAGCGACAAGGTGCAGTTCAATTCCCATGCTATTTTGTTGTTAATGTTGAATAGAATGTATTCATTGAGAAAGTGAAATTACACACTGTTTTTTTTCGATATTTTCATTATGAAATGATAAAACAAGACAGAAAACTGAGTAAAGGAAAAGAATTAGTAAGCGAATTGCATTTCGAAAATTATTAATTATATGCATCTTTCGCTAATGAACTTTAATATGATTTTACGCAACACTATAAATGATCGACTATTTAAATGTTTCGCATGTAAACTTCATGTGATGTTCATGTATATATAGAATAACGATCGTCTATCTATAATAGTGTCCCCTATATGATTCATCTTACTTAATTATACTTGAAAATATAAAACCAGAATCCCTAATGAACGCCAAAAACGGATGAATTGAAAATTATTGCTGACTCGATTTGATTAAGCCCGTTCATGGACGATACTGGAATTGCAAGCTACCTACCTTCCACGCCCTCTAGCACCGGCTTAAGCGGAATTCGATATTTAAACACGAAAATGGTGAAATTTTTAATTTATTTAATTAGAAACATCCACATATGTCTTCATACGGCGGTTATAATGGAACCTTCCAGAAGACTTTTTCGTGTAATTCCACGAAAAGCGGCGTATGATCCTCAAGTTAAAGTAAGCGTGTGTCCTAAACTTGAAACTAGTCGTTTTTGACATGAACGATATTTTTTTTAACTATTTGCACCTGTCTCCATAATATGGTAATACGCTTAACTTGTGTTTGTTTTTTTTTTGATTATCTACGAATGTTTTAGATGTTCATTTAAAAATATCAAAGAAAATGATTGCTTTATGTATATGTATTTTGAAAATATTTGTAACTTGATATTCAAATCACATTTCTAGGGACATCTAACAATACATTAGAATACATAACAGTTAACATCTAATGTATGCCAAATATTAACAGGACACTTCGGACCAGGGACACTTCGGATAAATGTTAAAACCCTAGTGACAGACAACACATAATCTATATGAAGGATAACTACATGGTAGTTTCTATGACTGAAAATTATAATTCATCAGCTCGAAAAGTGTAAGCCCTAGCAATATCAATATTTTAATTATTTAATTGTCATGTTTTAAAAAGGGACACCATTCTTCAATTGCGCACACTTACTGATCAAAGGAAGCTTTTCTGTCGTTGTAATTGTGACTTAACTGCACCAATTTCTCATATTCTTGGATGATTTTTCATGATAAATGAAAATCTGTGATAGAAACAATGAGTACCGTTTGCGTCGAAAAGTATGATTAAGCTGTGACAATTCCTGGAATGAGGTCGGAAATAAAGTGAAAAACTATTGTTAGAAAAGTCACTACTAGGAAACAGTGTGAAATATCTCAGTATCATGTTTAATTGATTTACATTTCTAATCGAGTACTAATGTCCTTATTTATATGACTTTGTTCTCGAGGGATATTTCCGCTTTTAGAATTGACATATTTTTTCGCAACAGCGGGTGTTAAGTGATGTGAGACTTTTTACGTAAACAGGTGTTTGTCGCTATTTGTTACCATATTTAGCGATCAGTTATTCCTATACGTATGTGTATGCATGTTTAGTGGTTTTCATTTTATTTTTCTTGATATTTTTTGTTTGTTTTGGCTTTGCTAAAGATCGACGGTTGCTTCAAGTGGTATATGGTTTTAAGACAAATTTGCCAAATTATTTATTAAAAAATAGTAAAATAGTATATAGTGTCAGTTACACACAATCATCAATTTTAAACTTTTGATTTTACTGGTTTTAGTTATTAAAATTTGCATTCTGAAAATATTCATGTTAGTATTAAGTGTAGATGCGCTGTTATGTCAGTCACCGATCACTTTTTTGTTTACATCGTCTCTTCTAGTAAACGAGCTCCCTTTGAAAGCAACATGGAAAGGAGTTTATGCTACATGCTGATACGTGATAATTATCTGTAAAAGTTATTAATGATGAAACATTACTTCAATCGGATGTTCGACGCTTAGAGGGAAATCACATTAATGAACCACTGATCTTTCTGCCGCTAGACAACTGAGCTCTTTAAACACTAAAAGCAATGCGTGTCATTCGAAGATTTTAGAAATGCTCTCCTTTAATTAGTGATATTCTTGTGTGTGCAGACTTTTATATGCTTTATATATGTAGCAAAGAATAGTTTTTAATTTTGTATTGACTTAATTCAAAGGAATTATGTAAAATGACATGATGCATGATGATATACTTTGTAAATATCAACTTTCGTAATATGAGCGCGAATAATCAAGAGGTAAAATTTTAGAAAATATTAAGATATGATCGTGTAATGTGAGATCACTTAAATAGACCTTGCACCTATTATGGAATGACGTACATTCTTAAATGATTAGATATGCAATAGTATATCACATTTATTACAGAAGTTTAGAAAGTTTTTTCTCAAAGATCAGCCGATGTGTGATTCAGCAATTTGTTTCAAAAATCTATATATCCGGAATATGACATTTTCATAAGACTATCTTTTATTAGCACATTCTATTATATAAGGCATATATGCTTCTGTATAGGTAAACAAATTTTCACAAAAAATAAAGTATAGAAAGAAAGTATCGAGAAGCTGGAACTGACATCGAAGATCGGAAATTCAAAATTTGAAAAAGTCGAATTTCTAGCTGGCTTGCTCGAAGATCGAAATTCCAAAATTCCAAAAAGCCGAATTTCGATCTGCAGTTGTATTTCGAGAAAGCTCGAAAATCGAAATTTAAAATTTGCAAAGGGCGAATTTCGTGCTCGGGGTGAATTTTGAACTTGAAAACTTTTTAGAGCTGAATTTTGAGCTGGCAATTCGAGCCAGACCCAGACTGGACCCGTAAATTATCTACTATTTCCTCTTCAATTTTTAAAGTTTCTTTTGTTGCTGGTTGTAAAAATTTAATAAAAAATGACAATATGGTCCTATATGAACAGGTACTTGGATTACTTATAAACAAACGTTTTATATCCTGCAATATAAAATGCCAAAAATAGTCACATTTGTTTTACATAGTACATGTACTTCAATTATTGACAGAAGTCAGAAGACTTCTAAGCTTAACTAGCCTTGACGTGTTAGAACTGTGTGACTGCTGTTTGAGTACTGTTTGAATAGTGTGCTGTGTAAGTAGTATGTGTGTACTGAGTAAGTGTATGTGTCCTTTTATATTTTTGTTCATGTTTGAGTAGTATGTGTGTTGTGTGTGACATGCTGTGTGGTGTGAGAAGTGTTTGTATTATGCGTGTTTTGTAAGTGGTTTGTGTGCTGTATTCTATGTCTGCTGAGTGTTGTGTGTTTGCAGTGTGAATAGTATGTGCTGTTTGTGTAGTGTGTGTTGTGAATGTGTGTGCTGTATGAGTAGTATATGTGTGTGATGCGTAAGTAGTGTGTGTGTTGTGTGTGTGTGCTATGTGAGTAGTGTTTGTGTGTCTTGTGTGAGTGATGTTTGTTCTGTGTGAATAGTGTTTGTGTGTGACTAGTGTGTGTGCTGTGTGACTAGTGTGTGTGTTGCGTGAGTAGTATGTGTGTTTTGTGAGTAGTGTGTGTGTGCTGTGTGAGTAGTGTGTGTGCCGTGTGAGAAGTGTATGTGTGTGTTGTGTGAGTGATGTGTAAGTAGTGTGTGTGTTGCGTGAGTAGTGTGTGTGCTGTGTGAGTAGTGTGTGTGTTGCGTGAGTAGTGTGTGTGGGTTGTATGAGTAGTGTGTGTGTTGCATGAGGAGTGGTATGTGCTGTGTGAGTAGTGTTTGTGTGTGTTGTGTGAGTGATGTATGGTCTGTGTCAGTAGTCTGTGTGCTGTGTGAGAAGTGAATGCGTGTGTGTGTGTGTGTTGGTGTGTGTGTGCGAGTGTTTGTGTGTTGTTTGGTTAGTGTGTTTGTGCTGTGTGAGTAGAGTGTGTGCTTTGTGAGTTGTGTGTGCGTGTGCGTGTGCGTGTGTTGTGTGAGTAGTGTTTGTGTGTGAGTAGTGTGTGTGCTGTGTGAGTAGTGTGTGTGATGTGTGAGTGCTGTGTGAGTAGTGTTTGTGTGTGAGTAGTGTGTGTGCTGTGTGAGTAGTGTGTGTGCTGTGTGAGTAGTGTGTGTGCTGTGTGAATAGTGTGTGTGCTGTGTGTGTAGTGTGTGTGCTGTGTGAGTAGTGAATGCGTGTTAGTGTGCGTGTGCTGTTTTGTTAGTGTGTGTGCGCTGTTGTGAGTAGTGTGTGTGTGCTGTGTGAGTAGTGTGTGTTAGTGATTTTAGTGGAGTAGCGGGGGGTCGAACTTGCGACCCCTCGATCTGTAGTCAAACAGTGTTACCACTGCACCACAGCGCCCGCTCTGATTAATAACTATTTGGAAGTCAATATATACATAATAACATAAATGACCAATAAATGGATTAAGCAATTTGATTTTAACACCTTTATAAAAGCTACTGTACAGCGATAAATTCAAACAGTTTTAATCGTATTGCCGTAGGGGTTATGATAAAGAAATCTTTAAAAATAATTTTTGTCGTTGTTGTTATAACTGATACATGAATGTAAGCGTAATTTATCCGTTGTGAATTTAAGAATTCTTTATTGCAGATTGTTGCATGTTTGTTGCTATACTCAGAATGTCAAAAACTCCCATGTGGCATGAATAAAAAAGACAACAGAGTCGAACATGATTTATGTATTGCAATCAATATTACTGCTAGAAAACGATACGCCGTTAAAATCATAATGTAATGACAAATCAACATAGCATATAAGATTCGCGCATTCGCGTCGAAGACATAGTAAGATGAAAACGCGAAGATGTTAGTCTTCAAAGAGAAATAGTACTGTTCAATTCCCGTGCTATTTCTTGATACTGTTTGACAGGTTTGACAAAATGAAATCAATGTGAAAGTGAAATAACTCTCCCGTTTACTTATATTTCAATATAAAATTAAAAGTCAATATTTAGTTTTGTTTTTGTTGACTGTACATGTATCATTAAAACAAATTTAGCAAGTTAAATGGTATACATCAACAGATTACAAACAAAGTGAACAGAATATATCTACATATTGTACAGTTTATTGTGTTAAAGAATATATCATATACACGTTTCAAGAAATCTGGACGATACATCTGGATGAAAAATAATACAAAAGTCATATGAAAATAAGATATAATAATCGATGAACCCCTTTTTTAATATTGATCTCATGAGTACATTACTAAGTACGTTAAAATTATCGTCAAATAAATGATATTCTCATTGTTCTCATATTCACGCATGAGCATCATAGAGCTAGATGATTCAGCGAAAAAAGTAATACAAAGAGAGAAAACTCATACAATGGCCCCGCATTTTAAGGTTAAACATTTTAGAATCAATCAATGTAAAAAATAGTTCAGTTATTACCTCGTTATTTTCTTTAACAATTGTTATAGTGGAAACAATGAAAAACTTCTTTAAACGTCGGCTTTATCGTATTATAAAAATAACGTTTAATTTCTTTAATAACCTTTTATGCAGACATGTTTATTCCTATCAGTAATCAAAATGTGTATATACCCCGTTTGACATTTACATTCTTAACGTTTTCATTATAATGAATTGATTTTTCTTTTTCTGTTTGAATCAAGTCTTAAGAACAAATGTTTGATAATTACAGAAATAACATCGATACATGGCCCCATTATATGTACCATTTGTATGCATCCACTTGTAAATTCTGCCCATCACTTAACATTTTAGGATAGGGAAACGGGTTTGCTCTGTGATATAAAAAAAACAACAACATTTATTTCAAGTATACATTGATTGCTATATGACTCGGCTCCTTATTGTATGGAAATGTATTTAAGCAAAAATCAAATGAACGATATTGTAAAATCAGTAAAAACACATAAATGCAGCCATGTATTAAATTCCATGTAACAAGTTTTTACAATATTCTCAGATATTAATTCACAATCGGTCCTAAGTAATAATTGTATTGGTTAGATGTCATATGTTTGATTCAATACTCAGAATGTCAAAAGCTCACATGTGGCATGAATAAAAATGACTACTGAGTCGAACATGATTTATGTATTGCCATCAATAATACTATTAGATAAATAAAGAAGATTTAAATGTAATGACATCGTGCTATTTTGTTGTTTATGTGGAACAGAATGGAATCAACATGAAAGTTAAATACCACACCATTTTACTTCTATAACTTTAATATGAAATAATAATAAAATACTGCATTTTGATTAAAATCAGAGTAACGGAAAAGAGTTCATAAGCGAACAATGCATTATGCAAATGCATCATTCGCTAATTTACTCTTAAAAAAGTCTTCACACCATTAGGAATTATTGACTATTGAAATACTTCACATGTGAAATGCACGAACCATTGTACATATAGGATATCTTTTTTCTATTATAATAGCGTCACAATATATGTCTTTATTTCTCATATTATTGTTGTTGTAACTGTGATATGTACAATATTTTAAGACTCTGTCAATCGGTTTTAGTATTGTATTGGTTAAATGTCTTATGGTGGTGCTTTTTTGTTTCAATACACAATTCTCAAAATTCCTAATGTGTACAATATTTTAGGTATTAACCCTGTTAATCGGGTTTAGTATTGCACTGTGTATCAAATGTCATATTGTAAGCGATGCTTGTTTGTGTCAATACTCAGAATGTAAAAAAAACTTCATTGTGGCATCAATAAAAAGACAATAATCGAACATGATTTATGATTGATAATACTTTTATAGAACGAAACGCCTTTAAATCATAATGTTATGACAAATCAACGATAGCATCTCGGATTCACGCATGCGCGTCGAATACATAGTGAGATGAAACAGCAAAAATATGTTGAGACATTATTCTTCACAGAGAAATGGTGCAGTTCAGTTCCCGTTCTGTTTTGTTGTTAATAGTGAACAAAACAGAAAAGTGAAGAAGCATATTTTTTAGTTTTATATTTTCAATACGACTAATTATTTTGCAAGGAAGATATTCTGCACATTGTAATCATTATCAAACTGCATCTTAAATTCTTTGTAATTTTCCATGGTGTGATAGTATAGAAACAAATTTTAAATAGAGTTCATTCACTTACAAAAATGGTATCATTAATTGCACCAGCTCTGGGAATGAGGTCAGAAATACAATAAAAAGCATTTAATAGAACAGTCACTAATATATAACAGTGTGACGAAATATGATACCTCAGTATGCATAATTGATGCAATTCTCCCAACGCGCATATTTACCATTTAAATTATAAATAATGAGGTTAACAAGCTCTACAAAGTTTTAAATATTGTATTAAATTGATAGACATGCTATTACTTATTAACTATGTATATATCTGTCCCCATCTACTTACCCATATTTCAATAGGAAAAAAAGAGTCATGTTTGTTTTATGTGTGTTATTTTAGTGTGGATGCAGAGAATACGAGATGTTGATACTATGAGTTTATTTCTAAGACTGTTTAACAATATGTAGTCAATTGGTCAGTACACTAAGCAGGTGGAGCCTAACAATCAAGTTTAAAGGTACTGCATGCAATATATATTTAATGTAGAATTAAATATGAAACAATATATATTTAATGTAGAATTAAATATGAAACATCTCCCTTCTTTTAAAACAACAACAAAAAAATTTCTAAAGAATCTCAAGGCAAACAATGTTGATATCACTTGTATCAGATTTATCTTAATGTCTGTTTTATTGCCGTGATAATGTTCTCAGTTCTATTCCTCCACAGATGTTGTAAAAATGTCAGCAAATTATTTATGGCTTATCTGTGAGGTAGAATGTCCATTTAATTGATAGCTGATTTCACGCTAGTTCCATGGTGTATCATTGCACTAATAGTCACTATAAATTCACACTGACCTCAAAAATGATAATATTGTTACTTTGTACTGTAGAGATATTTGTATGCAAAACTATACATAAACGCATATTTCATTTTAAGAGCCAGTATAACATTGTTAAAATAACATGTATAAGTAACAAATTTCTACATGGTAAGTTTATGAGGTTTTTTAACACAACGACCTGATCTTGTTTTATATTCATTTTCTGCATTCTCAGACAGGGGTGATTGATGTTTGACAGGCGAAGTTTGTTTTGGTGTCTGGGGCTGTAAGACAACAGGGGATTTTTGAGAATTAGCGTCTTAACCTGGTGTCAATATTTTATTTGCAGGTTCATTTGTACTAGGGTTATGAACTTTTGTGTTATATGATTTAATTTCTAAAGGTGGTTGGTGTAATTTTAATTTGAACTGTTCTCAGTTTCAGAAAATGGTTGTTCATTTGATTTAAGTAGATGGTATCTATTTCGTCTATATATAGCACCATCTTTTGTTCTTACATCATAAGATCTGTCATGAACTTTATGCATAACTTCTGCAGGTAACCAACTTTTTCCTTGCCTAATTCTAACACCTTCTCCAATTTCTAGAGGTTTGAGGGTTTTAGTTGACCTGTCATTATAATATTTTGACCTTTGTTTAGCATTAAACATGCTGTCTCTGATAACCTGAGTGTCAGGAACTTTGGGATCAAGTTGCTCTGACATTAATGGCAATGTTGACCTTAACTGTCTGCTCATAAGCAGCTGTGCTGGAGATTTTCCACAGGGTAATGGGGCATTGCGATATTCCAGCATGGCAAGATAAGGATCTTTTCCTGCTTGTTTTGATTTTGTAAACAGATTTTTGACAGTTTTGACAGTGATTTCTGACAAACCATTGCCTGATGAATGACCTGGGGATGATGTAACATGAGAAAAATCATACAGTTTTGTGAACTGTAAGAAACTTTCTGCACTGTAACATGGGCCATTATCTGAGTATAATACTTCAGGTATTCCTTGTCGGCTAAAGAAGCTTTTCAATTTGTTAATGACTGTTCTAGATTTTGTACTTGAGATTTGACTTACTTCAAAGTACTTGCTGTAAGCATCAACTAATAACACATAATCTGAGTTATTCCAATGAAAGAGATCTGTAGCACAAATTTGCCACGGTCTATCAGGTATTTTATTTGGTCTCAGGGGTTCCTTTGGGTTTGAACACCTATGCTCTATACATATAGGGCATTCCAGGACTTTTTTCTTTATGTCTGTGGCCATGTTTGGCCAAAAGAGCAGGTTTCGAGCTCTATTTAAGCATTTTTCTACACCTAAGTGCGCATCATGAATAATGTCAAGCATGAGTGGTCTGAGCTCTGCTGGAACTAGAATTTTAGTATTCTTTAAGATGACACCATCTATAACTGATAATTCATCTCTGAAATTCCAGAATTCCAGAATACTTTGAGGGCAATCTGATCTATTATTAGGCCATCCTTCATGAATAACTGATGAAAGAATTTTCATTTGTGGGTCAGATTTGGTTGTTAACCTAATTTGTTCCATTTTTTGGTCACTCACTGGTAAGTTAGACATTATTGTGTGTACATGTGTTTCTAGATTAGCCGATTCGGCTATTTCTGGGCATGTGTCTGGTAAGAATTTCCGAGACAAACAATCTGCCATGGGTATATTTTTCCCGGGGATGAAAACTACATCAATATCATACGGCTGCAAATGCAGTAATATGCGCTGCAGTCGTGGAGGTGCTGAGTTCAAGCCTTTTTTCCATATAGCTTGGAGAGGTTTATGATCACTTTGACATGTAATACGTTTACCGCAAATGTACTGGTGGAATTTTTTACATCCAAAAAGGATAGCGTACAATTCCTTTGTGATTTGGGCATAATTGACCTCAGTAGGGGTAAGTGACTTTGATGCAAAACCAACTGGTTTACCCTCCTGCATGAATACTGAAGATAAACCATACTTGGACGAGTCGACTTGAAGAGTAATTTCCTTATTTGGGTCAAAGTAAGAGAGTATTGGACCAGGGCTTTGTGTAATAATGCTTTTAACCTGTTGCAGGGCATTTTCCTGGGGTGCATCCCAGCTAAAATCTACATCTTTAGATAGAAGCTGTCTCATGGGTGCTGTAATTTCAGAGAGTTTGGGTGCAAATCTCTGTAAGTATGTGACCATGCCTAGCACTGTTTGCAATTCCTGTTTAGAAGTAGGAGATGGCATCTCTGCTATGGCCTTGACCTTTGCAGGATCTATTTTTAAACCTTGATCAGTAATTAAGTGGCCAAAGAAAGGTAACTCTGTTTTCCCTATTTCTTTTTTGTCGGGATTGAGCTTGATACCTATTAATTGACATCTTCTCAAGAGTTTGTCCAAATTTTGGTCATGTTCTGCCCTATCTTTGCCGTAAACAACAATGTCGTCGACAATTGTTCTTACTCCTGGCAAATTTTCCAGACACTGTTCCATTTTTGCACAAAATGCATCATTTGCATTCTTTAGGCCATATGGGAGTCTTAGGAATCTGTATTTTGCAAAACAACTGTTAAAAGTTGTCAAGTAAGATGACTTTTCTGTTAGTTGGATAGACCAATAACCACTACATGCATCTAATTTTGAAAACACAGTAGCATTTGACAAGTCGGGCAATATGTCGTCGATAGTCCTATTAGGGTAATGAGGTCTTTTGATGGCATTGTTTAGATCTTTCGGATCTAAGCATAACCGTAAGGAGCCATTAGGTTTTTCTACTACAACTAGACTATTTACCCAGTCTGTCGGTTCTGTGACTTTCTTAATAATTCCTAAGCTTTCCATTCTGTCAAGCTCTATTTTAAGTTTGTCACGAATGGCAATAGGAACTCTGCGTGGAGGGTGAACAACTGGTGTGACATTGTCACGCAACTGTATTTCAAATTCCCCTGGCAATTTTCCTTTTCCGTTGAAAACATCTGAGTAAGTACTGAGCACTTGCTCCTTTGTGATAGGCACTGTGCACGTATTTGACAGAACTAACTTAATTAAGTTTAATTTAAGGCATGTTTGAAGACCTAGAATGGGGCTTGAATGTGTATCTACTATGTAAAACTCTTCTGTAGAGATTTGACCTTTATAAGTACAAGGAAGATTGATACAGCCATCGACTTTGAGAGGCTGACCATTGTATACGGTTAATTGCTTTTGTGTTGGAAGTACGGGACCTAATTTGCCTAATGATCTGAGTATTGACCTTGGGAGAACATTGACCTGAGCTCCTGTATCAATTTTCATATTTAGCTCTGTTGAGCAGACTTTGACCTTAGCAAATGCTTGATTTGTTGTGCAGTCATGCTCAACTGTATAGACATACATGTCATTATCATGACTGGGTAGGGAGCAATCAAGATCATTTGTGTTAAAATGTGTTACCTCATTAACATTTTTGCTTCCTAAATCCTGTTTTCTTTTCCTACACACTTTTGCGAAATGATTAAACTTTGTATATTACAAACACTTTTGACCCTTGGCTGGGCATGTATCACGTTTTAAATGGTAAGTACCACAGTTATTACAGTTATTTGTATTTCCAGTAGGTACCCGTTGATTGGTTCTAGTGTTGTGTTCTGTCTTCCTGCCTTGCGTCCGAAACTGCTTAAATGGTGCTGCTGCTGTTGCTGCTGAGGATTTCTTGACTGAATTGATTGATTGGGCTTGGCCGCTTATATCCCTTAACTGTGTCTGACTTAATGTATAAGTGCGAGACAAGTCAATACATTTTTCAAGTGTCAAGTTTGATCCTTCATTGATGAGTTTTTCTCTAATTTGGTGGGAACGTACACCAAATACAATGTGATCACGTATCATCTCGCTTTGTATCTCTTCTGCGTAGCCACAGTCCTTTATTAGTAATTTTAAATCTGTGACGAACTCTTCAAAGGTCTGTCCTTCAGATTGTATACACGATTTAAATTTATACCTTGAGTAAATGTGATTCACTTTGGGTGCGCAATATGTCTCGAACCCTTGATAGAATGTCTGAAGCAGTTTTCTTTCTTCAGCTGTAACTGTCCAGGTTGAATATATTTGGCGACCCTTCTCACCAACCCATAACATTAAGTAATTGCATTTTGCCTCCTCTGTTTTCTTCTCTAGTGGCCCTCCAAACATAAAGTCACAATGTTCTTTAAACTTCTTAAATGCAGTTGGCAAGTCTCTGGCTTCCCAGTCCATTCTTGGATTTGTTGCTGAATCCATCTTTTTACAATGGTTATAAATCCAGAATACGTTTAATTCCCGTTATTTTAATTATTATTATAAATAATTAAATCCTTTTATTCTGACACCATGTTTTATGTGTGTTATTTTGGTGTGGATGCAGAGAATACGAGATGTTGATACTATGAGTTTATTTCTAAGACTGTTTAACAATATGTAGTCAATTGGTCAGTACACTAAGTAGGTGGAGCCTAACAATCAAGTTTAAAGGTACTGCATGCAATATATATTTAATGTAGAATTAAATATGAAACAATATATATTTAATGTAGAATTAAATATGAAACAATGTTATTACGTGTTTGTAATCTGATTTTAATAAAAGTAATTGTTGCTGTTGTTGTTGTTGTTCTTGTTGTTGTTGATGATGATGTACAATGTAATTGTGTATTAATATTCTTATTTGTATGTTCTCGGGGGATATTTCCGTTTCTAGAATTTGCAAATTATTCGCATCATCGGGTGTTAAGTGATGTGACCGTATTTTCACATATTCTTTGATGCTATCTTTTATATTTTATATCGATGAATACTGCCATGGTATGTCATACCATGGTGACCTAGATAGTAGCGTGCAAGATACCTGCATTTACACCAATCATTGACCACATTTACAAAAGCATTATAATGTATAAGTATATACAATCGTATAGCATTGTTTTAAAACAACGTGACTGGTCGAGTGTTTACTATAACATAATATAGTTATCATGAAATAATTTCTGGACAAAGGTCGCTAAACAATATGTATTAACATCGACTTTGTATTTTAAAGAAATCCCCTATGAAATGAAAATTGAAATTAAGTTTGTGCTAAACTAAACGTGATCACTATCTGTAAAAGTAATTAATTATGAAACATTCTTCAATCAGATGTTTGTGGCTGACAGGGAATCACATTAATGTATGGACTACCACACTGCCACTGATCTCCCCGTTACTATAAATAAACTATAGCCATCATGTGCTCTTTGAATCGCTTGCGTGTCAATCGAGAACGGTTAAGAATTATTCTCTTACAATGATCTGCTGTTCTTGTTCTGCATTTTTTTTGAAACGCTAATAATTCAAAACATTCCCGACAAATATTTTCAATTTATTACTTGGCTGAATTCTTTCGGAATAGTTTACAAATTTTGAACTTCCAACTTTAAGAAAAAGGAAGTAACTGTCTGAAAACTATTTAGATTATTACATTCTTTCTGGCGATCTGCATGTTTTATGCAAACCATCTTAAAAATAACCATGTTATAACAATAACTGTACTCTTTTGCTGGCAAACTAATGGCTATTTCTAAATAATTTGAAATATTACATATAAACAGTTATTATATTTTAGTATCAGTAAGTTCAATATATTTAGCACTTGTGACAATATTAAAATGTGTCCTATAATGCAGTTTGTTTTTAAGTCATCAACGTCATGTTTGATCCTTTTAAAGAAACCCATTAGTCTAACACTTTAGTTAATTGTCAATGACAGTCTGGAATGCCTTGAAGTCGAAATACAAAGGAGAGTGAAAGGTTTTTCTGGATATACATTGCTTCACTTTTAAAATATACCAGCATTTATACTCAATATTCTTCGTCGAATATATCTTGTACCAGAAACGGTCAGAATATGCTGGTAAATGGGATTGCTGGTAGTGTATACTTAAAATATCTTCAGAAGTGATGTATTTTTATTGAATTCTCCATGCCTGTGAACATAACGTTTTTTAAACAAAGAGAAAATTGATTCTTACTACATCTTATAGGCTGTAAAGGCAGTCATGATATTAAAATATATGTCAAAAGAAGAGGATGTCACGCCCGTATGAAGTTAACTTTGTAGGGCGTATTTTGATACTTTTCTAGCATAATTGGTTGAAAATTTGTTCTATGAGTGAAAATGTTAATTGGGAATCATTCTGTAGTTTTGTTGAATGTTTCGCGAAATAAAGCCAGAATTAAAAGTCACAAATGTGACCAAGATGCAAAATATTCTGATTGAGTAAAATGTTGCTTTTTTAATTTAACATATTTAATTTTGGTAAGATTATATGATAACAGTTTTAAAATACTAGTATAAACTAGCTTAGAATATTATTACATTCTCCGGTCAAAAACATATGGTTAGAAAGTCGTATTATTGTATAAATTATTGTATATCTTCTTCGCTCCTTAATTATAACATAACAATCTACTCTGTCACATTACAAAATTATATATTGATGACAATATAGCCGCTGTGAAAGGTGTATTGCAATCGATATTTACGTTACAAAGTAAAGCATTGTCCAAAGTACAATTTATCACAAATCTACGATAGCATTTCATATTCACGCATGCGCATCATGAACGAAGTTAGATGATTCAGCACAAAAAAAAAAATGAAATTAGTTTTGACAGAGAGAAAAGTCGCAAATGTGGTACAAAATTTGATTGATGGAAGTTTGTTTTAACATGCTTCTATGGAAACGATGAAAAGGAACCCTGGATTGTATTATGGTACACAAAACGAAGTTTGAATTGATATACCAACCTATATGCAGACATGTTCATTTTTAATAAAAGTAATCAAAATGTGTATATATTTGACATTTAAGTTCTTATCATTTTCCTTTTAACTTATTGACTTTCCTCTTTCAATCAGGTCTTGTAGAACAAATGTTTGATAATAAGA